>NC_070586.1:9555389-9702891 GCF_027409825.1 Scomber japonicus
TCTTTGAGTCTGGTATTCAGTTCCTATGATGGTAAAGTCGACTGAAAGTAGATGCCAAGAAGAAGAATGTATGAAATAACAAACACACTACCTCTGGTTCTGCTGCAGGAAGTTTGATCCTTAAGCTACAGGGAAAGTTGGGGGATCACAAAGGTCAGTACAGTGGCTATCCATCCCAAAAATGTTGAGATATTTCAATCTGGGGCAAAATGGTGAACTGACCGACTATCTCTTGAGCCATGTGTGACAGCTCATCTGTTTGCTGCTGTGTTAAGGCTGCAGGGGAGGTTCCTGATTAACTGTAACACTGATCAGCTGGATTGGACACACCTGGGCCTGGTGTGCTTCGTATATAAAAGCCAGAGAAGCTGCCAATCCAGTCTCCTCTCTGAGTGCTGCAACCTACATTTGAGGGTCTAAATGTTAATAAGCTGTATTGCAAGTCGTAAATCGATGAACTTACTCTGTGAGAGATGTGATTACAGCAGTAAATGTCAACCTCATTTTGGAGGAGGATGAGAGTCAAGAAAGGCGTGTAATACAATAATGTAATTGAATATATTTTAACTATTCATGTACGTCGTGCAAATACCTAAATATGATGCTTTATGTATTTATTTATTTTTGTAGCATTAGCAATTCATTGTGACATTGGACTTGATGCCCTGCTGACTGTACTACCTCTTAATCTGAAAACCACATTAGTTTAAATGCCACATTTTCATAGCATGTTGTCCTTGAGGGTAACTAGATTTCATAAACACATTATAAGTGTTGCCAATGACGCAGTAAGCACTTGAAATACAAATAATATGCTCCATAAAAACAGAAATGGAGAGCTTTGCCTGCTGTGCTGTTGTGATAAATGAAAGGATCCTGTTTTCATTAATTTTCCTGGCAATCAATCATCTCCCCTCATATTTTTATGGTTCAAAAACTAAATGAAGAGAATGATTAATATTAACAGAGAATTTCCCTTCAACCGGTAACCTGCTGCTGGTGCTGGAAGTGAGGATGTAATGAGCCAAGAATCAATTCAGACAAAGGGCACACTAGTTCTGTTACTACACAGGTTGCTCTCACACTTCATTCAATCCTCAAGTAAATACAGCTCTTCAGTAATTATGTATGACATTTTCAAATAGATTACTATTTTACTACTAACCCTTACTGACATACATAACAAAACAGTGATTAAAGCCACATTGTCAGCCTTGTAATGACTCGATGAAATTGTTTACACTTCATGCATCATACACTCATGTTCAGGAAGTGATGGGTATTTTGATTTCAAGCATAATCACTTTGCAGGGAATAAATAATTTGATTTGAACATTAATAGCCACTGTTGTTGAACAAGCCAGAGGAAAATGTGACAGAACCGCCCTCGTGTTTTCATCTGACAAGTGATCTTCACAGAAATTATTAAGATGTAGATTTCTATCTTATATCTTTTCCATGTCTGTCTTTTTAAAATGCTGCTTTCTATTTAAAGCATATCGTCTGGGTATCGGTACACAGTGCCTTTTAAAGGTACTGACTGAAATAAATTGATACCAAGTAGTATCAAACAATACCTGCAATCAAACCTTTTTGCACCCAGACCTAGAACATATGACTATTTGTACAGACTTGCTCACAGACAATCAATGCAAGCATTGTTTGATTTAATGCCACATGTGATTGGCCCACTTCCACAGCAGCTACAACGCATCTGTGGTGGTGAAGTCGTGGTGAATTTGAGTTAGTGCACTTAGCAGTTCAGCAGCTGAGATGCCACCTAAACGCTCTAAAGTGTGTCTACACTACACGCCTGTTACACCAGATAAAAGACCGAGTACTAAATGTGGAATGAGTATCGAATGAAGTACTCAAATGGTGTCTGTATCATTTTAAGGGTACTTGGATTGGTACTGGTGTCGTAATATTTTTAAACAATACTTAGCCCTAGTTATTACCATTATAAAATTCATAAAAAGACCAACATTATATCAATGAGTTGATTCCACTAACATTGTCAAAGTAGCCAAACCCTGATACACCAATTTGAAGAGAGGGGGGTTACTTAGTGTAAGCAGTGGGAGCGAGAAACGTCTGGTACAAACATAGTGGAGAAGGAGAGGTGACCAAGGAACATCCAGAGAGGAGAAAGTTAGAAGAACATTTAATATAAAAGAAGGACTTTGACCAGACAAGGACCCGCGGACACATCAGTGTGGTTTTCTAAAGGACAGACCCGGCGGAGGAGCGGAGAGTGAAGGCGGACGCTGCTCTGCCAGACAGGTGAGTAACATCAGCGCTGCTTCTCATAAACTGTAACGTTACCTGCTGACATTCAGCTCACTGTCTAGTTAGTCATGATATGTTGTTGTTGTTGTGATGTTATCTGTAAAGTAGCAGAGTTGTTACTGTAGCTGTTTGACGCTCTGCACGTTAGCTTCGCAGCTAACCTACAACGTACTGTAGCTGCTGTGTGATTGCTCGCTGTGTATGTGGTGTTTGTTCACTGCTTTCAAAGTGTTTACAGTCATGAAGACATATAAACACAGGTTTGCTATCACAATAATCTCACATGAGATTGAGATGCGGTCTGGTGTTAGCCAGGCTAGCCACCTGTAGCCTACTATCAGAGAAATTAATGCTGCTAACTTACCGTCCTGCAGCAGACGCTTCAGACTCCGCCATGTTGGTCAGTTTGCGCAGTGGTTACGTCCGTTGCCATGACAATGCGGGTCCATGAACTTCGGGGGTGCAGCCTCAGAAGGAGCACGAAGGGAGGGGGTGGGGTTGTTTTGGTTTTCACTCAAATATCAACAACTTTTCTCCTCGTTTTCCCCCACATCGCTTACTATACCTTTTAAATCAGTGAGTTGGTTAATTAATGAGACAAATAAGTACTGTGCAATAGAGTACACATCTCCTGGTTTAATCATAACCTGCTGTACACAATAGCTTTAGCGTTAACAAAAGAATTGGCAAACATGGCTACTAGAGTTTCAGAATAAAATGATGGCATCTTATTATGCTTTTTCTTTGTGTCTAACCTTTTGATTCACTTTCTTGTTATTGCATTTTTAACACTTGTCTCTTATGATGTGATGTTATGAGATTACATCCTGAAAACATTTTGTCCACTGTTTGCTCTTAGGATCCAGTTATCTTTCGTCCTTGTTTTGTGTTATTTCCTCATGTCAAACAGTGTGTGAAAACACCTGGGACAACGATGGAAATAAGTCAAGGACCCCATCATTCTATCTCTGACAAAGTCTACTATGTTAAAACTTATGGGACCATTGTCAATTAACCTTCACCTAAACTTTGAGCTCCATAAAGCTATGTTTTGTGATTTTCTTTTTTTTTGTAACTTTAAAGAAATTGTTTAACATTTTGAAAAATATTCACACTCTTGCAGAGAGTTAAATAAGACTGATACTACTGTCGTGTCTGTTCATGAACGATGGAGCTAGAACCAGGAGGAATTATCCTAGCTTGCCATAAAGACAGGGGATTGGCTTTCTCCGTTTCTTGCTAATTAGCACATTATTATCTCATTTAAAACAGAAAACCCTAAATGTCTCTGAAGTATTGTTGCTATTATGAGATTGTAAAGCAACAAGGGGAAACTGCAGGAAGTCACTGTACCCTGCTGCTGTTCAATATTAAGAGTTACAACATGTACAGCAACAGCCTCTAAAACCATTTCCTGTTGCTTTTCACATTTGTGTTTGTGTGCAGATTAAACAAAAGAGATACATTTAATACGTTAAGTAGTGCACTTTAAAAGTTGCTGGAAGATGTATTTTGAACTTTGGAAAGAACCAAGCTCAATGAATCGAATGCTAGCTCTAAATCCACATACATGAGTAGTAATGATCTGAATAAGCACATTTCCTTTAACTGTGGTGCCTCCATTGCACAGAGCACATAAAAGAAGGATGTAATGCTGTGTGCTCTCTTCCACGCAGGGTCAGTATGTGTGATGATGTCTTTGAGAAGTTCACACATTGATGCAGTAAGTCCTTAATGCTCAACACAACTAAAGTTTAAGCCTCTCTGGACTTGCTGTTCAGAAAGAAATAAAGGAATGTATTGTTGTAAGCTCTCAAATGGCATGTCAGGGGGAAAAAAACATCTTAATGTCATAAAGGTTGCCCTGCTCTTTGTCCCTACATCAGTACATGTTAGTAGATAAAATACTTTGTGAATTGAAGGTCAAAGAATGTTGTACAGATTATGTTGTTGAGCTGTATGAGTCAATCTGACCTAACCTATTGTAAGTGATAATTGAGATAAGGTTAAGATAGTCCTGAGTTTTCAGATTACACTACTGAAACTCAAAGAAGCAGAAATGAAGGCCTCAAAGCAAGACATGATGTCGTTAATCATATCATTTATTACTATGTGCTCCCCATTACAACAAACAGCATCAGTAGTGTACACTTCAATCTACACAAATACATAGAAAAGCAAATAGAGCAGAGATTGACTGACAGTCATGACAATCTTAATACTTCAATGCACAGTTAGCACAGGGGTATTGATACAGTACATGGAGAATCCTATGCAGTATATCTGTCTGAGGCTCAGGGATTGTCAATGTAACATCTACAACTATCCTATTTATCATTACAAGCTCTGTATAACATTAGCAGCAATGTTTTATAGGCAGCAAGTAAAGGATGTGAAAAGAACTGGGGAGGAAAATGTAAAATGGTTAGACAATACTGACACCTACGAACAGCATAAAAACAACTTTACTGTTTTACTGGTACTACGCTATTAATGTTTTATTGGTTAAAATAAAGCATTTGTCTGGTCAGTAAATGTGGCTGTGATGTAACAGCTCTGTTAACGACTTCTACAAAACAGCTGTGAAAAGACAGCTTTCTGACAAAAGTAAAACATCTCAAAATTGAGCATGTATATTTACATCTAATTGTTTGCAAAAAACAATGTCATTTCTATTCTATCACTTTTTTTTTAAAGGTAGAAATCAACTTAAGATTGAAAAGGTGGATGAAAAAAAAGGTTGTCATGTTATCAGTTTTCAATGGTTTATCTGCTGCAGCTTATTGACCAGCTGGCACTGCACATACTGTAAAAACAAAGCAGAACCCTTTAACTTTCAATAAATATTTCTGTACTCAATGCTATATACATGTACTATACATTGGCACACAGGAGTGAGTGTGAATAGTTGCGAGCTATTTCTTTGCTGAAAACACAAAACTGTGTCTTTGCTATTGCAGTCAGATGCATGGTGGTTGTGAGGAAATCCTTTTTTTTTTTTTTAATAAATAGCTTTCTCTCTCCTGAACCTTCTTCTGCCAATAAAAAAGCCATTTACTGTAGAAAATACTTTGGAAAAAAACAACAATAATATGTTCCACATACAGAAAAACTCTTTTAGAAAGTCCAACTTTTTTTTTTGCTTATAATAAGGCTTTGTTCCTGCAAACACAAATTATACATTACAACCTTATTGAGACTGAATGTGAAAAAGTATAATGAGATTAAAGCTCCATTAAGTGAGATTTCTGACATTCAAATGTAATAAATGACTCATTGTAAATTGAAGAGGATGGCCTTAGTGCGGCACCCACTCAATTAGCACCTTACTGTACAGCTCCACACAGCTTTTAGCACACTGGTTTCAATTTGGTGGAAATAATCATATAGCTGGGTGTTTGCTACGTGCCCAGCATCAGTGACTGGAAGCTGAAATAAGTGACCAGCTGATGAAAAAAGTGGAACATCTTGCAGCTAAAAAGTCAGATAGAGACCAAACCAGAACTAAAAGGAGTGTAAATACTTATCTTGAATTCATCAGGTAGACACAAATGTGATCCACTGAGACGTTTATGATGCTCTATGTCAGCTGGATGTTCATACATGCAGCTTTTTAGCATATATAAACATCCAGCCACTAGCTCTTAACATGTTAATAGGGGAATTAAAGTCAGTCTGCCCTATAGTGGTAAAAAAAAAATCACTTAATGCAGCTTTAAATGTAAATCACCTACAAATCCAACACCAAACAGCATATCAGGATGAGTGTTTGTGTCTTTCACAGTCACATCAATGAAGACATTTCATGGCACATTTTCATTTGCATTGTAAAAATGTCACTTCCTTTTTTTAAGTTGAACAAGAGCCTGGTGTGAAAAACATACAGTAATGAGAACACTTGACAAATATGTTCCCTAATTAGTTCCCTTCTTTGACCAAAACAACAGCTTCAACCTTTCAAAGTAAAAACGTTCACAAGGAGGGCAACCGAGTGAGTCGACAAGACTGATGGCTAGCACCATTTAAAAAGTTCTGATTTAGAAAAATAAGTAAGGGCTGGGATGAAGTGACATGCGAAAATACTTTTTAAAGGAATAGTTCAGTATTCTGGAAAATATGTTTATTTGCTTTCCTAAATGAGAAGAAGTCCAGTCTGGCTCTGTCTGAGGCTGAAATGTGTTTATTAGTGAGTTTAAGTGGTGCTGGTAGGTAGATTTTTTAACCCGTGGATAAAGCTAGGCTAGCTGTTTCCTCTTTTATGCAAAAGATTTTTTTGCAAAGCTAAGCTAACTGTAGCTTCATATTTATCAATTAAACATATTTCCCAGAAATTGTGAACTATTCCTTTTTTAAATATCCAATCTGCAGGCAAAGATAAACTGCTCAAGAGAATTTTGCAGCATCATTTCGAGTGTAATAAAATTAATTACTGATATTAACAACATGGCTACGAAAAAAGGTAAACATCTGGATGAGCCTCTGTTCCTCCAATTGATTAAAAAAAAAGGGGTGTTTGAAAGTATCCTTAGCTTCTTAAAATAATACTGATATTTTCATGTACAGTATTTACAGGAACTTTTTATAAATACCCATTTCCATAAAAACTGTAGAGTGCCACTAAACGGGCATTGCTGCATATAAAAACAAATCTATACAACTAGAACCATTTTGCCAATGGTTTATATCTCTGGTTATTTTCCGTATGCACTTAAAGTCAGGTGTTTGATTTCTGTATGTATGCAGTGAGTCCACAAAGATTGAGGCAGTTTGTAAAACTGAGCTGTAAAAGGGGATTTTCAGCTGTATCAGATGATGTTTTGGGATCTTCATAACTTATAATCAAAGCAAACATATAACTTTTTTTTCCTTTTAGATAATAAGTGCTATTATATATCACTGTTTGAGATGAGTGCTATCAATACAGTCTGCAAATACTTCTACTAATTGAATGACTATACCTGTTCTTACTTTACCTCTCAGTATCTGTGGAGTGTTTACTCTTGCAGACACCTGAGGCCTGATTTCATTAAATAACGAGACCAATCAGAAAGAAAATGCAGACACCTTCCCGCACCTGTCACCTGAGTCGTGACACAGTGGGCGACATCAAAAGAACACTTACCGACTCTT
Source organism: Scomber japonicus (assembly GCF_027409825.1). Classification (NCBI taxonomy): domain Eukaryota; kingdom Metazoa; phylum Chordata; class Actinopteri; order Scombriformes; family Scombridae; genus Scomber; species Scomber japonicus. The sequence goes on from NC_070586.1 coordinate 9,562,809, forward strand.
ATGGTTAAAGATTCAAGAGTCAGGGTCAGGATCAGGATCAGGTAAACATTTCTTCCTAATATCCTTTTAAGATGTTAGAAGTTTCAGTTTCTGAATTCATGCTGAGTGTGTTGAATATTAATCTGTCTTTTGGCTATTTTGCGTCCCCTGAATTGATTCATTATGAAGTAGCAAAGCTGTGTTTCATTTCGCTTTTCATCTGACACAGATGAAAATTCCCTTATGACTGTGTTTGCTCCTGTGTCTTGAAATGACTGTATAATTTTCTCTTCTTAATATAAACTATGAAAGTAAATTAGCACAGTCCAATTACTCTGGGAATCACTGAGAGATGTTAAAGTGATATTTAAAATCAGTGTTTGTGTGTGTGTGTGTTTGTATGTTTGTATGTGTGTGTGTGTGTGTGTGGGTTGGGGGTCGGAGGGAGTGGGATTCTAAAAACAAAGTGAACCAGCACTTTTCTTTCTTTCTCTCTTTCTTTCTTTCTATCTCTCTTTCTCTCTCTCTCTCTCTCTCTGTGGTGTTTCTGGCATGAGAAGACTCAGGATGAAGCTGGATATCTACTGTACATTTAGAGTCCTGAAGACGAAGGTGTCACTTTCATCGCTCCACTTCAGAGTGTACTCTAGGCCATTGACTATCTGTGAAGCTGCTTGACCTTTGACCCTCAGCAGGATCTTCCAGGGGAGAAGGTGCCATGACGGGCAGCTTCCTGCCAGTGAGTCCCATGTGCCGTGGAACCCGCCTCGGTGCCGCTGTGATCTTTGATGTGCTTTTCTTGAGCGGTGCAGGGGTGGTGATGTGTTTTGCAGCATTGCCTGATGTTGCAGATCCTTTGCCTGAGCCTTGTTTACCACTGCGTGTACCATTGGCTGCTACAGAGGCCGTTAATGTCTCTAGCAGCTGGGAGGCCGATCCAAAGCGGATATGCTCTTCTGTCTCGGCTGCCTCGGAAAACAGAGACATCGCTCCGTTACGCTTGTGGCAGGAGTCGCAGCACAGTTTGTTGTAGCCTGGGATAGAGCAGTAACGTGCTAGGACCTCCATTTGGCAGAAGATGGACTTGTCTCCATTGCATGGCTCATCTGAAAGTCAAAGAGCATACAGCATCAGCTCAGCGCTGAAATGTGGTGAGAGGTGGCCTTGGCATGAGATCAGGAAAGGCTCAGTAGAAGTGAGTGCATTACAGATCTCTAAGAACTGCTTTCAATCACATACTGACAGCAGAAATAGCCACAATAGAGAAATGTAGAACATTTTAGCCACAGGACATTCAGCACAATGATGTTTATCGCCTGCTCAGACTCAGCTGCCTCAGCTCCATCCTAATGAAACATATTGATTCTAAGCAGGTTTTGAGGATGTTGTTTGATTATACCTGAACACCAACTACATTAGGTCAGTCAGCGCACATCATAAAAAAACACTTTTGAGGGTGCTGTTAATGGATACTATCAATGAAAAGCCCAAAACAAATAGAGCAGTGGTAAATAAATTAAATTAAATTGCTGCCGATGCAAAGGCAGTTCAAAGAAGATGAAAAACATGAGTAATAAGTCTTTGAGCCACTATTTCGAGAAAAGTGTTTCCCCCCATTCTGTATTCTAGGTTTAATTTTAATTAGATCCTCACTGTTATTAACCATAGAAACACGGGACTCGCCACCATCATTTTAGCTTTGTTTCTGAGCTATCATGTATTATTCATCAGTATGGTATGATGCTTTAAATACTACACTACCCATAAACCTCAGCCACTGCTGCTATGGAAAGAACAAGGACAAGGAGTCAGAGGCACAAATAAGGTAGAGTTGTTGAGAATAAAATACATTGTTACTGAATTATTCCAAAATGAACCCATAATATTAAAATCATACAAATAAGATTTATAAAGATTTAATGTGCAGATTGTATTCACATGTGTTCTACAGAGTAATCTTCCACACATTCATAATAGTGTGGTAATGATTAGATGATTCTTACTGAATTGCACCTTTGGGAGTCACTGTTAATTTGTCCCTCCAAGCTTTTATGTACACAGTCTTGTACCTGCAAATTTCTTTTTTTTTTTTTTTTTTTTTTTTTACATAAAAGAACCAGAAGTCTTCTTACAGTATGCAGCTGTTCATCTTTTCTACTCATGACTCAACAAGGAAAGTTTCCTGCTGATCCAGGAAAAATTGTTGGACCAGATGGCATCAGCACATGTGCTGTACAGGAAGTTCCACCGAAAAATAACTTTATTTCTTGTATACTAATAGCTTCAACCGTATACTATGATAATTAGTATAGAACTGGAAGGTTTCTCAGTTTTCAGTAGCTACACCATCTTTAAACTCCAAATCTGAATCTGACTAAAAAGTAAAAAACATTGGAACAAGCTTTGTCCAATCCATCCACACATTAGCTATCTTAATGTTCAAAACACTCCTTCTGTTTCTCTACATTTTCTTTTTTACTGATATAAATGCACTAAAAGTACCACTAAGAGAGAATGGCTTTTACCTGAATTCACCTCCTCAGTATGTTAAATGAAATGAGTAAATATCTACAATAGTTATGGACTGAATGACATTTTGATTGTGAAGCTCTCGAGAACCACTTTTGCAATATATTGTGTTACAGCCACACATAGATCAATACAGTATGAGCTCTTACGTGAGAGAGAATGTGTGTTATTTGCATTTCATCCCAGTTTATCCCTCGATCTCAGCTGCAAATATCAACTTGGCATTTAAGTTTTATGGAGAGATTTCACCCATGATAAATAACAGTATGTGATCTTATGAACAGAAAAATGCACTTTTTTATTCTTTCATTAACATTAGGAAAGCTTTTGGGAAAAAATGTGTAAGATATTAAAGGACAATATGATTGATAATGAATAGTTATTTGTCAGTTTTTAGTGTTCCTTAGAAACTTCTATTATGTGTTGTTTTGTCACTTATACGTTTTCAAAGCGTAGAGTGTTTTTCTTGTATTTTATGCATTTGCAGTGTTTTAAAGTGTTTCCATGTGTTGTGGAAAGTGGTGAAGATGTTTTCATGAGTTGCACTGTGCTGATCTCTTTGTCCACTGTATCTTATACTTAAAATCTTAAGGCCCATTTATGCTCAACGTTAAATACGGATACAGACGGAGCCTTCTGTCCGTGCTCTGCGTTCATTTCGTCTGTATTTCTGCACGTTTCCATCAAGCTTATGGTTACAGACCAAACGGAGCAGTACCATCGGAAACCATGGGGGGGCAGTGTTACTGTCACTACTCGATATGTAGCTCTAGTGAGACACGAAGAAGAAATAACAATGGAGGAACTTTTTGAGGAAAGGTTTTGTGAGTTGGTTAGAAACTTTAAACATATCGTTTTTGTCTTTTATGCAAGAGGAACATTATCAATATCTCCTCCACAGTCGCCATGTTTGTTTTTGAGTTTGTTGTTGTCATAAACTTTTGCCTCTGTGCTGCCCCCTGGTGGATGTATTGGTTAACATCCATGCCAACGTAAAGGACGCATGGAAGTATGTGAGCAGTGACGGCAACATCGTTTGAAACGGACGTATACATTTTCGTACGTCCGTTGAGCATAAATGGGCCCGTAGTATGTTTTTCTACTGGACATTTTGCAAAACATGTCTACATGTCTATTTGTTCTATTGCTGTAAGGTCAGAATTCATCAGTCAAAGCACGTATGAACTGCACTACCACCCAAAAAAAATCAAACATTAAAACAAATTAATACAGACTTAGTGTTCACTCTGATGAATGAAACAACTCAAGCACCTTTTAAGGGTCAGCCAATTGATTTTCATGCCATATGGAAATGAATAGAGTCAATAGACGGCCGCAAGGTAGGAACATTAGATGATTTGTTTTTAAAGGAGGTAAGAACTGCATAAAAAGGTCAAGAGAGATGTTTTCCCTCCTTTGATGTCTGCCTTTGAGCCAATACCTCACTAGAACTGATGTGTAGTTTCCGTCTGAACTTAAAAGAATAAATAAATGAAATGCTTACCGTGGCAAGGTCCTGGTCTGCACGGTCTTACATTTTCAGGTTTGTCTCCGTTACATTGGTCTCCGATCCGGCAAGTGACCAGACGCCTCTCCATGCCCTCGCCACAGGTCACCGAGCACTGTGAAGGACGGAAACACAGACCGTTGTGGAGGGGCAGAGCAGAAACGAGTGGAGACAGGTCACACGTAAGAGTAAATGTCAGGTGGGATAACAAGCTAGCTTCTGAGTTCAGTTTGACCTTAAAAAAAATCCCCAAAATGACTGGCGACACAGTTGACCAAGCAAAAATCTCAGCAGGGAGACTTTTCCTCTGTGTTCTTTTAGACTGGGCTTCTCTCTGAGAGTGCACAAGGACATCTGCAGGGATCAATCAGACATTTTTAACTGTGTAAATCTTCAAATACAACTTCTGATTGGATGAACAGTGCCTTGACCCCATAGGTCTATGTGTCCTGAGAAATGCTCATGTTTACTACATTAAGGGGTCTGGTGGTCATCAGGTTCCTTCCCTATGTTAATAAGGTAAAGGGCAGGACATGTTTAAGTGTTATGGTGCTTTTCCACTACATCTCCTGCAGACGTGTGATTATACAACTGTGACTATATAAAAACAATGAACTATTACTTCTGAATTAGAAAACACAGAGAGCCACTGCAGACAAAATGTTCTTAATGAACACTCCAACCATTTAAACTTAAATAAAAAAAAGCTAAAATGAGAATTGAATAAACTCAGTTTCTGTGAAGATAAATGAACAAAGCTAAAACATTAGAATAAAAAACAATATATTATCTATATATTATTCAGCATACATATCTCAAAGCATCCCTGCAACTATTACTCAGTGTTCAAAACATGAATTAGATAACACTGAGAGCTGCTGCAGCCAAAATGTTCATAGTGAAAACTTATCCAACCATTAAAGCTTAATTATCTTACACAAAAATGCTAACATATTGAATAAACTCTAATAAGAATATAAAAAAATCAATATATTATCCATATATTATTCAGCATACATAACACAAAGCATCTATTATTTTATTGAAAAATAATTAAAAGTACAATTTACCAACATAAATCAAACTACAGTTATTTTACTATTACCCTGCAACTATTACTCAGTGTTCAAACATGCACCTACAATTAAATACATATCTTCCAAATATACTTATATGCATATTTATACATATTCCAAACACGGAGAAAGACCATGTTATTAAAAATCTGAACCCAACTCACATAAATTAACTGCTGATATGAAGAACTGTATCATATTATCTCTTATCTGGGCTCCACCACTCAGCTGGACGTCTGATTTATTTGATTTTTTCCCTCCATGGCTCTAAAGGTCTCAGTTTGTGTTATGGATGACCTAAAACTGGCGTGTTACCAGATGAGACGTGGCAGCGTGCTAAATTAAATATCGCAGCTGTCTCATATTTTATTTTTATACTGTACATGATCTTGCTCAGTTCAGAAGTTAGAGTCATAAATCAAGTACTTGAAAGCAACGCAAATCTGCAGGAAAGTAATTAGCTTATAGCAAGAAAGGTGACATCAGATAATTAGGAAAAAAAGATGATATCACATAAAAGACCAGAGAAGAAAAAGATAATGTGATTAGCTGCACAAACTGGAACCCTTTGAACTTAAGTCTCACCTCTGACCAGGCTCCAGTTCGCCACTGAGCAGGACAGGGGACTCTGTTACAGGGTCTCCGGCTCTCTGGCTTCTCTCCGCTGCAGTATTTGCTGTGGACGGAGCGGTTGGTGCTGTCGTGGAGAAACTGAACGCAGCGAACAGTCCGGATCTGAAAACCCAGGCTGCCGCAGGTTTTGGTACAATACTCCCATTCCTCTGAGATCCATCTGGAGAAATCAATAAGAGGATATTACTGATGATATACAGTAGCTTTGGTTGGATATATTAATAAGAGAAAGATATACATTGAAGATTAATCTATAGGGTTAGGATGTTAATATTAACATAATACAAATTAATAAAACTGATGTTATGAGTTTGCTTCAGTCTGTCTAATTGTTATTTGGCTAGATTTATGGATTTGTTAACTTTTAATAAATTCATGGATTTCACAGGCTTTAATTTCACCTCTATGAACTTGCTGCCTTACATATTGTTCATATGTGGGCATTTCACAGCATCCCCTCATAGTTAGTCTCTTTCTAAACCAAAAAATCATTCATGAACACCTCATCCGTCCATAATAATTTGGTGATTCATCCTTAATGAGGCTTTCAGAGAGCAGAGAGAGTGGTAATCATTAGTTTATATGCTTTTTGTTGAATAGTGGTTTCTGAATTTTGGAATAAATGTGAGTCAGACACTCAATAAAAATGCATATCAGCTGCACTCAAACATTTTTGTATATTCTGGGTCAACATGCGGATAAATCATTTAAATTCTGGCTAAAATAAAAGTTTTTAAGGTGATTTTTTTTCTCTCAAATGTAAAATAATGGGTACAATTAGACCCTGAACAGTATGTAAGGATTGTGCATCCTAATTTAACCTTTGTGTCGTCCTCCCAGGTCAAATTGACCCCATCTGTCCTTCCTTCCTTCTTCTTCCCTCCCTCCCTCACTCCCTTCCTTTCTTCCTTCTTTCCTTGCTTCTTCCTCCCTTCCTCCCTTCCTTCCTTCTTTGCTTCTTCCTCCCTTCCCACCTTCCTTCCTTCCTTGTTCCTCCCTTCCTTGCTTCTTCCTCCCTTCCTTGCTTCCTTCCTTCCTTCCTTCCTTCTTTCCTCCCTCCCTCCCTCCCTCCCTCCTTTCCTTCCTGCCTTCCTCTCTCCCTTCCTCCCTCCTTTCCTTCCTTCTTCCTTCCTTCCTTCCTTCTTTCCTTGACTCGAGGACAACAGGAGGGTTAAACATTAAAAACTTACCAATCAACTGATATAAATGACTTCATATTATTGGTCATTTGAGACTCAATAAATGAATAGGAAATAAAGAGCAGGCTCCACATTGAATGAACCACCAAACAAGATCGGGGAATAATATCCTCAGTAACAAATCTTTTATTTATACATGTATTATTATTTGACCAGGGAGTATGTTGAATTACAAATCTTTTTTATAAGAGAGAACTTCACACTTGCAAGATTGATTCACAACATGCCCACACCGCACAGTAAGATATGACTTGAAAGGGAAAGAGAGCGTGACAATTTTAAAATGTACTGATTCTTCATGGAGCAAGCTGTGATTGTGGCAAGGTGTGAAAGCCTTGTATGAAGGCAGTGATTACTAATAAAGTTAGACTGTTAAATTATTCCGAGCAGCTTTGTCGAATTCAGGACAGACTTCAGGGGGACAGTGAGAATTCTCTTGTTGTCAGAAAGGCGGAGGAGAGCATTACTCACAACACAGGAGCTGATTTACTGAGTAAATTGTGTTTTGCAAAGGTGCGCTGAGGTTTGCATTTATTTTGCAGCGGCTATCAGTGTGTATTCAGTCTCTGTTTTACTCAGACAGCAGCAGTGAGCTCCTGGGCTGCACCTGGTACATACTACAAGCTCATTGGTGCAATTCAGGGGTGAGATTTCAATTACATCATTAATATGGAGAGATAAAATGATGATAAAGAGAATAATTGCTTTGGCTAACTGTACTCATGAAAAACTGTGAAAGATATTACTCAAAATGTCTCTCATGAAATTAGGATATTATAATCTTTTTTATAGCATATGTGTCATGACTAAAATATTTCATATTCGTAGGAAAACAAAAGGATGGTATAATAAGGACAATCAAATACATATAAAATATACACACAGCAGCACAATGGGTAGAGAGAGAGAGAGAGAGATGAGAGAGAGAGAGAGAGAGAGAGAGAGAGAGAGAGAGAGAGAGAGGAGAGAGAGAGAGAGAGAGAGAGAGAGGAGAGAGAGAGAGAGAGAGAGAGAGAGAGAGAGAGAGAGAGAGAGAGAGAGAGAGAGAGAGAGAGAGAGAGAGAGACAGAGAGAGAGAGAGAGAGACAGAGAGACAGAGAGAGAGAGAGAAGCTGCAGCTCACACACACACACACACAAGCCACGAACAAAGGCATTTGAGAAAAAAAAGGCATTGCAAATGTTTTCTGAAGGAGAAAACTGCTGAAAGTCCAGACTGGAATTCGATTTTGCAGTAGGAGAAGGCTGCCATTTATTCTCATTGAGTAGAAACTGTCTCCGCATGTGTCTGCAGGGGTTTTTTTCAACAAGAATTACAAGTAACAAATATCCTGAGTCACAACAGGACCACTGCCTACCTATTCTGCAAAACTTCAACATTTAAAGCCCCAATCACATGGAAACTAGAGCATCTTTAGCGTTAGTAATGTGGCGTATTTCCGACTGAAACTGAATATATTGGCATAGTTTAGGCTATGAGAGGATTTTAAATGAAATCCGACAGATGTGATTACTAAGGTATTACTAGCCCACGAGCTAATGGTGAGGTGGAGAGTGCGGAGAAGGCGGGATAAGGAGGCAATCTGATTTTTGAAGATTTAACAAGGTTATTTAACTCATTTTTGTGGACAAAAAAAAAACATAGTAGACAAATTACTATTCAGTGTGGAGGATTTTCAAGTATCTTAAAACAGCTTGTCCAATCAACAGTGTGAAAACTGAGATCAGTTGATTAAAGTCCGTGTAAAGTAAGAATAAATATGTGTTCTGAGTTTGACATGCCACAGAAAAGTGTGTTGTTAACCACCCTGCCAAATTTGAATTATTAAAAAAATCGTCAAATATATGAAATTAGGCTTCAAAGTTGTGTAAAACTCAGCCTCTTTCTCTGCTCCCAAACGATGAAACCCCGCCCCTACCAAGTGTCACCTGTCAATCAAAGTCACCACCTCTACCTGAAACATGGACGCTACATCTAAGAGCTTTCTGCTGCTTGCTCGTCTGCTAGCTTGGCGGCTAGCTCGGCGGCTAGCTCGTCTGCTAGCTTGGCGGCTAGCTCGGTGGCTAACTTGCTAACTGTAGACTGTAGTAGTAGTAGTAGTGTGCGCTGAATGTATTTATACCTCTACAGCAGCAGGGGCCGGTTTATGCTAATCACCACCCCATTACGTAATGCAGCGGTGAGACCCACCCACTAAATCCTGAACACAGAAATCTTGAAACACAGTTTGTGAAGCCTAGCTCCACAATTCAAATCTAAATGGCTGAAATGCTTTTTACACCTTTTTTAGAAATACATTTATGACCTATTTAATGTGTTTAGAAGAAAAGGTCTGAATTCACTTTACACAGTCTTTAAATGAGTCAAGGCTAGTGTGCTTCTGCTTGGTTAGGAATGGAAACCTGCAGCCACATGGCACTTTATAGGCTAGTGTGTGTCTAATGTGTCTTAAAAAGTGTGAGGAAGGAGTTTCTTGGTCATTTTTTGGCTTAGTTTGATGGTTAAAAGTGCAAATAAACAGGAAATAGTTGTGGAGAGTAGTTACTGATATGCAGCAAAGATCTATGAGTGGAATCAAAGTAATGTTGCAGTTATGTGATATGCATCTTATCCAGTATGCGATCGAAGCAACCTGCCAATCTATTAATGCATTCATCAATTAATCGGCTAATCGTTGCAGCTCTGAAATGAAACTTAAACCAATTTACTTCTCCTCCTCTATATTTCTAGTTCTAGTAAAGCTGAGCACACAATAGCCTCTAGTTTAAAAACAGCTCAGATGTGCCACATGAACCTCAAGATTGATCCAAAACATCTCTCACTAACCCAGTAATCTCGCTCTGTGATAACAGGCCTCTGGTCAGGCTTTGAGCTCACTGATGGAGGTCTGAATCTGTAAACCTGTCACACTACCCCTTAATCTTTTCAACCAAACCTCTGATCAGAGCTTTAACCCCATAAGTGCCACCCTAACAGATTATACTGAGAGTGCACAGTGCATGCAGCTACTGGGAATTTAATGCTTCCACCTACTGTACATATTTTGTATATTGCATTGATGAATAAATGGTTTAATTGACCCAGTTTTTGTATGTATACTGTATGTGGTCATTGGTTCCACACTTAGTTACTGTACTAAGTACAGAAGTACTAAATGTTGGATACCTACACTTTTGATTTGGCTTTTAGTGTATTTTTCTCCACTGTCATCGCATTTAATTTAATGGTTTGTGAAGACTTTTTTCAACAGTAAACCCTCGGCCCCACCGGGTAATTTAGTCCCTCAGAATATTTATGGTTTTGCAATCACATCCAGGCTGTTGAGACAGTATAATTACTATGACAAGCCTTTAATGAACAGGATAGCAATTAAAACCCTTTTACCCACAGGGGTTACACATTCATGGTGAATACAATATCTCTAGCTTTCATCCTACCTCACTGCCTTTTCAGTTTCTGTGAACAGCAAATAGTGTTTGAAGTTGATTAAGCTTCTTCATACAGAAAACATTATTTAATATACATAAATATATTCGTAGCATATATAGGAATATAAGTTTCTTGTTTAATTTGCCATTTGAAACCCAACTCTGCTGAAAGTGGATGAGAAAATATTCAGAACTTTTCCCTTCTTATATTTCAACATCATTAGTACTTTACTCTTATCTTTTCAGGCATACTATTCCACATTTCCCTTTTTGACATTTCTAATCTCCTCCACCAGTTTAAAGACCATCTCTTGACTGAAGGAAGGAGAGAAATGATGAAAACAAGAGTAGATCAAAACTGGACTGAGTCTGGTCAATGTGCACCAATGTGGCCAATTTGTTACAGTGTTAGTCAGAAGTAGTGTCTATAATGTGAAGGACTGGATATTAAATGTTCATCTGAGATTTTCTGTACTCATCCCAGTAATGTACTGAAGTAGCACATCACATGACAGAGCTAAGCTATCTTTGAATAATACTTTCCTCTCATATCTTGGGATGTTTGATTTGAAAGAGAACTTATTTTACTTCTAATTCTAACTATTCTAATTAACTTCCTGCTCTTTCATTTGTCTCTATCTGTGGATGTCTCTTGTTTTTCTAAGACAGACTCTGTATTGAGTGTTTCAAGAGAGTGATTGTTATTCGGCTGCTTTAAGTGTGTGCTCTCCCTCATATTTCACTCTCCCTCATGCCTCCCGGCGCATAGAAAGCTGTTTCCTCTCCTACTGTGTGAGCTCTTGTTATTTGTCCCGGTGTATGGAGAGCTGCTTTCTCTTCTACTCTGCGAGGTTGTGCTCTTAGTACTGGCTCAAATGAAGCTGAAGCCGTGCAAACCAACGTTGGAGGTTTCTCATGTCCAGGTTGAGCCTGTCAACATCGTCCTCAGGAGTGACATGATGCTTCCTGCCGGCACTGAGGCTGCAGACCTTACACGCCAGTAACATCTGTAACAATGCCTCCAGTGGCACAATCATGGTGTGGGAGTCCAGGTGCAGACTGAGGTAGGGCGTCTGCTGGCTCGGCTGCAGGACGCTCTTAGCGTGCGATAAATTTGGAATAAGCTGCAGTCAGTGGAACCGCTGTAAATCGTCCCTGAGGCTGCAATAGAAAAGTGTTCAGACTGATTCATTTTGAAAGAGCGTGGGCCAATAGGGAAACTCCAACACCAGTGGAGTAACTTTATCACTCAGTGAGTCAGTTTGTGACGGACAGACATTCTCATATGCACCACTGGCTCTACTGTTGAGCTCCATCTAAAAATCAGGCCAGCTACAGAGGGAATTCACTTTTTCTTTTGAAAGGCCTGACCAACTGTGACACCAAAATGTCAAAGACAAAACTAGTAAGTTCACAGAGAACACATACCTTCAGCAAGGCTGAATCATCTTGTATTTTAATCAATAGTAGAACGTTTTATGTGCATTTGAATCTTAATCTAAGTATAAATCCACATTATGATGGATAATATTAGAATCATGTTTTTATTTGAAAGTAAGTGCAGTTTATGAAAAAAAGGTCAAAGCAACAAAAATCTCCAAATACAAAACGCTTCAAAAAACCTTGGATCTGCACCAAATGTTTCAAATTTTACTTGAATGGTTACACAAGTTACACAAGTTACACAAGTGCTGTTCGAGTCATTTTTTGTGTTGATTTTATTTTATTTAGGACATGTAGTATTTTCTTTTTTTCTTATTAACTGATGTCAGCTTAATATGTTGAGCGGCTATTTCTTTGCTTTATTGTGATAAATCAGATGTTCAGCTGTGATAGAAGGAAAAGGTGCGACTGAGTCTTCGCTTCTTCATCAGACACAGCACTGACTTCACGTTAGACTGTTCTTTGTTTGATTTGTTAAAAGTGAGAATAAATCAATGTTGCCGATAAAGGCAACAGAATCTGCGGCTGAGGTGTTGTAGACGGCTCAGACTGTTTGAAGTTAACTTTAAAGTGAAGCCTCTAGTACACACACACTGAGAAACTTTTGGAAAAAATAAAATAAAATTGCATATTCATAGACTGTGGATTTGTTTTACTTAGTGAGAGGGAACAGATGTCATTTTAAAAGAATTTTAAAACTTTATCTTCACTTTTTTTTATTATTATTCCAAGCAGAGTTGTTTTATATCTCTTAAAATGTCTGGAAGGGATCTTTTTAAGAAACAACAAGCAACTGCCAGAAGAAACAGAAAAACAGATAGGACAGAAAATAATGACAACAAAAAGTTGCATTACAGTTTATATATGTGTGTGCCTTCAAATAATAACTTATTGTTTACTTATAATTCAAAATGTAATCACCTAAAGCCATGTTAGCATCTCTGAGAGACTGCACTCAGGCACAGCAGTATATTATATAATTATTGCAGGTATTTGGCCACAAAATCATAGTGATGGTGCTATATTAAAAGTTTGGGGATCACCAAAGTCACATGACTATATCTTCTGGGAACCTTGTATGTCTGTACCAAATTTCATGGCAATCTATCAAATAGTTGAGATATTTCAGTCACGTTTTGGACTGACAGGCGGACTGCAGTGTTGCTTTTATGTAACAGCTTTCCTTACATGCCTATAAATCAAAACCAGGCTGAGAGAGTTGTATATTTCCTCTATTTGTTCTTTCGTGAGCTGCAGTTGAATCACCACCTCAGAGAGAAGTCAATCAGAACTTCAGACAGAAACACAAACTATTTCCCCAAACAGCAGAGAGCCGGCGTCTCATCCTGCGTCAAATCTCACCAGCTTTGGATCTCTCGCCTCTCTCTTGTTCTGTTGGTTTAAAGCCGAACAGAACGGCTTACTGTGTGAGGTCTTCGGCGTGTAACGTTGCATCATCTCTGAGTACTGAAGTTCTGCCTCACGCAGCTTTTGAGATTCGGATGATTCTGTCTGAGCCTCTCTGCACTTTTTCATGTGCCGCTGCAGTCAAACTTCCCTCTCGTCTTTTTTTTTTTTTACAGCCTCCGCCACTAATCAGCTTATATGCAATCCTTCTCCTCTTTCCATCCTTTTCTTTTCACCTGTGGGGCCTTTTCTGTCATGACTCCGCGTTTAGACTCCATCAGCTCAGCCGACACATTAATCTCCTCAAATTTTCCTTTAACAGTCACTAGCAGCTACTACACAGCTGACAGGTGTTTTTTACTGAGTTGTACTATCTTGTCTCTATCATGGCTGTCATCATTTTTAAATGCTATAATTGACATCTCAGGATATAACTCATTGCTATGCTAAGAAACCCACATACACACTGAAAGGATGTATTGATATAAAGTAAACCTGTCCAAACACTTGGCACAGGAGATTTAAAGCATCCCGGTGTAAAGCCTTGACGAGATGTATCGATTTTTTGGCTTGGTCTCTGATGGTTTGAGTCCATCTGCGAGCTAAATAAAGCGGTAAAATCAACATTAAGACACGAGTACAACGCCAGACTAATGCTGCTGCTCGAATGCGGTGCAGCAGAAGGGAATAGCTGCTGTAATGTGTGGAAAAGATGTGACACTTGGATGTTTAAGGAAAAAAACAACAACACTGTCAGCCAAAGCAGATGTGAATATGTGAACTACTGAGCACTAAGTTAACAAAGGAGGGAGGAAGGAAAGAAGGGAGGAAGGAAGGACGGAAGAAAGGAAGGAAGGAAGGAAGGAAGGAAGGAAGGAAGGAAGGAAGGAAGGAAGGAAGGAAGGAAGGAAAGGAGGAAGGAAAGGAGGAAGGAATGGAGGAAGAAGGAAGGAAGTGCCTCTTAAGCCAAAGCTATGTTTACTGAATATTTACCCAGATGATTTTGTGACTTCTAAAAATGAAAAATCCTTGCTTAATGTTTGCTTTTTGGAAGCTCAAAGATGTATAGCCTGCTCGTGGAAAAATGAAAAACCTTGTGTTCCTTCACAGTGGCTGTCAGAAAAGATAAACTATACCTCAAAGAACAAGATTGATAAATTTTGGAAAATATGGAAGGTATTCTATAATTTCCTTGAGAACAATGAAGTAGACGGCTGGAACGAAGAGTTGATCTGAGGATTTATTTATTTATTTTTGAATTTATTATTATTTATTTATTTGTATTATCATTATTTTTATTATTAATATTATTTTATTCGTTTATTTTTTAGTTAGTTTTTAGTTTTTTAGTTTTTTTTACTTTTACTATTTTTTTGTTGTTAATTTTATTTTATTTTTTTTCACAGTTAAGTGTATTTATTTGTATGTACTGTATTTCTGTTTGATTATCATTATTATTGCTATTATAATTACCTATATGTGCCTTGTTCTGTATTATTCTCTGTTAAACTAACACAATGTAATAAACAGATGTTTAAAAAAAACAAAAAAACAAAAAAAACACGAATCTATTGAAGCTCATTTAGACTTTCCACACTATCAATTCAATTTGTCATATAACAGTTTCTGTAATTTAAATATTCCTGACATTGGTGGATTAATCCTTGATGCATATATTGCTTATCAATCTATTATTACGCTTCCTTAACATTCATTAATCTTTCATTCTTAATCATTACAGATGCTCGTGCATAATTAATTTAGTGATTCAATAGCTTGCGAACAAGTTTAAAACAAGATTAAAACTTGATGTTTCTAAGATTGTTTATTAATGCCTCACACTGCGGTTAAAGTCCAGTGAACCTGAAGGTAGAGCATCTTTAGCTTCTGTGCTCAGATGTTTCCCATTGAAAGAGAATATTTGAGTGGTGTACACTTACAAGAGGGACTTAAATCAAATCCTTTTCATTTGACTGCTAAAAAAAAAAAAGGGGGGCTTATAGAGAGTTTAGTACAATATGGAACTACAGAGGACTCCACATACAATTCCCTCATTTGTTCTTAGATCAGAGAGAGATGAAAGTATTAGACCTCAACAACATTCTTCTGGAGAGTAAAACAGCTTTACCCAAACACGTCTCTTCCCATCTCTCTCCATATTGCTCTGTTTGCTACTACGCTACACACTAACCATAAATTGTTGTTTTACATAATGGCTGTGCCTTGTCACATTTTATTTCACGTAAAGCACTTTGAATTGATTTGTGGTTGAAAGGTAACATACACTGTAAAATGTAACTAGTTGTTTCAACTTAAAAATACGAGTGAAAGGGCTGCCTTGAAATTTTGAGTTAAGTGAAAAAACCAGGCGGGGAGTTCCGGTCCTCTGAAATGAGGCCAACACGGAAGTAACTTAGAACTGCATTCTATCAAAAGGCCACCAGGGGGCGACCGTTTTGGTGTCAAAAGGACTTCCGTCTCTATACAGGTCAATGGAGAATTCACCAACTTCTCACTTGATTTCTAACCTCAGTAAACGCTTTCAAAATGTGTTTATGGTCTCAATCGCTAGTTTAAAGCCTTCTTCAATGCAGTATGATGTTCATTTGTGAAATTTTGGCCTCCCTGATTTTATATTTGACGATAAAGCAGGGTATGTATTAGGGCGTGGCTACGTCCTGATTGACAGGTTAATTGACCAATGTCCTCGAGATCCAGCCCTTGCAACCTATCGCAACCTCTCCGCTCGGCTGTTGGCCCCGCCTCATGCCCATATAAGTAGAATCTGTGTTTTTATTTTTCCCAGCATGCACTTGAAATTTTCAAGATGGCGCTGCCTAGATTTGAAACTATTGGCTTCCGAGCAGCAGTCCACAAACCAATGGGTGACGTCACGGATGTTACGTCCATTTCTTTTATACAGTCTATGGAAAAAACATAATTTGTTGTTCTAACATGACTTTTTGATATCTTGACTAAATAATCCTTGTTGTGTAAACCTCTGCATTTGTTTGGTTGACTTGAATTTGATAATGATTGAACTCCTTTGGTAGTAGGCATCACCTACACTGATACATCAATGAAGAGGAAAGAAAGAAAAGAAAATGTGATTGTACACCTCCTGCTTCAAGAGTACTCGAATATTTAAGTGCTTAAAAACAGACAAATAAACAACTTGAAGTGAAATCACAGCATCCGTATTAGAGGTGACAGTTAAGCAGAGAAACTGTTTTCATAAACCAGAGTAGGTTTGTTTCATTTTTCACTCCATTCCCACTCAGCAACAAACACTACAGTTAAGGAGTTTCGCTCATTTAAATTCAAGTCAGGCTCAAATACACCACTAAAACATTTCAACGTATTGTTTGAATCTAATTAGCACTTATACAACTGTTGTGGAGTGGAGTGTGTACTCACTGAGGTTGTGTGCAGTCCTGAAGGTTACACATTCTGCGGATTGGTTTTGGTTTCTTGCTGGCGTCGCAGTAGCCTCGATGGACCATTTTGGTATCACCCTTCTTTCGACAGCCGTATTTGGTGTACTGAAACCCTAGGGAAGAAGAGATGGTTTGTCATAATGAAATCTTATTATAAAACCCAGAAAAGAAATATCCCTTACTTTATATATCTTGAAAAACATGTAAATTCCCTCACATCATATTTAAAAAGGAAATACATAAAAAATAAGCATCATTTGACTCTGATTGTTCCATTTCAAGACTCTACTATACTGTGAATATTATTATTGTTATGCTACATGTGTCTGTCAGAGGTGTAGTGGTGCTTTCATGCAGATAAACAGGGAATGTGCTCTGGGCAGGAGGATTTATGATATAAATACTGAAGATATTTATCTTTTTCAATTTTGTGGAGCAAAGCCGGAGCTAAATAATGGTCCAGTCTTTTGGGTATTATGCGTTTCTTAATATTTTCTTGGTTTTATCCTTCATCACAGTGCTGCCTGAATGCCGTATTCAGACATACAGCAACACTGTGTTGAAGTATGCAGCCACTCTGATTTATTTCAATGGGATTCCTGCATTCACCCAGCAGGGATACTGACGCAGGCAAAAACATTTTTCTTCTAAAAGGTTGAACTTTGGTCGAACTTTTGCTGGTTCCATGTAATCCAAGTTGCTGAAAGGGCCAATCAAATATATTCAAGCGTATATATATCTCTACTACCCACACAGACTCTTAGAAATTATGTTCATATACGACAGAAATTACAGCAGCTTTAATTAATGTATTGGCAAGTTTCAAAATGTTGATAATGAACGTATTCAGAGGCAGTAAAGTGTTTGCACCACTTGGTTAAGTTTAAGGAAAGCTTGTGGTCTTAGTTTTATACAGAAGAAAGAAACACAACAAGTTTACATATAAGTGAAACCACCATCTTTCACTAAGCTGGACTAAAGTGATTTTTTTCTCCTAAACCTAATCAAATGCAGGACTCTGATGCCAAAGTCCTGCTTTATTCATTTGAAAAAAGTTGGCAGTGTTTACATTTGACAGCACAACATAATTTGGGGAAACTATTTAGTGGTATATAAAGTTAATTTCTAGGAGACAGTGTTTGCTTTTTTATGTGTGTTCAGCCTTCACGCCTGGTTAAACTGCAGCAAGCCTTGGGAGAAGCACTGTCTCAAGAATAAACTTGGGGGAATTAAAATCCCCATCCCTAATTGTCATTTCAGGGTATATAATACAAATGAGAATTATTAAAACAGCAGTTGATATCTGACTGTGCAGCAAGGCACACTTAACCCATCAACCGAGACAGGATTAGACAACTGAGGTCTGCCTTTATGCCTTATTGTGTTTGCATCCTATGAGATATTAGGATTATGCTAGCGTGTAAACATAATAGGGTACATGTAGTACAGGAAAGAGCTGCTAGTACAGTTACTCAACTGTTTAATAAACTTAAGTATTATTAAAGGAGGGAAGGAAGGAAGGAAAAAGGAAGTAAAGGAGGAAGGAAGGAAGGAAGGAAGGAAGGAAGGAAGGAAGGAAGCAGGGAGGAGGAAGAAAGGAAGGAAGGAAGGAAGGAAGGAAGGAGGAAGGAAAGAAAGAGAGAAGAAGGGAGGAAGGAAGGACAGACGGAAGGAAGTAAGGGAGGAAAGGGAGGTCAATTTGACCCGGGAGGACGACACAAAGGTTAATTTCATACATTGCTAATAAGAATAAATAGGACTACATAGAGTATTAAGACAAGGTATCATATTGTCTTCATTTCTTTTAATTTCATACATTCCTAATTTCTTATATTCCTAATTGTTTGAATTTAAGATGGTTGATCCAAATATTTCTCTGTTCTCCATCTACCTGCATTTAAACCTCTCAGAAAGTTGCGATTCAAAGCGGATGAAGACATAAATGCTGATGTATAATGGAAGTATAACTCAGGTTTATCGCTAACCACTTCCTGTATGAGACACAGAGCAATATGACTGAAACTAAACCCTTCCTACACACGACACACGCAGGTAAGTGTGAAATTTAGAAGTAGTATGGAATAATGCCTCTTTATTGTTTTATGGTAATTTATCCATTACCTCCGGCACAAGGCTTGGAACACGGAGACCAGCTCTTCAGAGCCCACTCATATGTATCCTCCTGGAGGACGTTGTTGTTGTTGACAGGCACTGAATCTTCATGGATGATGTACTTGTACATTAATGTAGATCGTGTCTCATTGTCCTTGGGTATTATCTGCATGGAAAGCATAGGAAGAAGATAAAAAGCATCATTATAGCATCATCCTCTGTGTTGTGTATTTGCATTAAAACACTCGAGATAAAAGATTTTCAAGAAGAAAAATAATCCCGTAAACATGACCCCAGGTTTAGACACGGCTATTACATGATGTCAACACAGGATGGTAATTGGTTGAAGAAAGAGCAAGTAATTGCTATAAGAGAGTTCCTTTCACAGTCCATTATAAGTCTACCTAAGTAATTCTTCCTTTTCCATTCTGCTCAGGTTTATTTTAAAAGTTTGTTGCTGTGTAGATGCAACAGTGTCACAGAGGTTTGTGAAATAGTCCTGAAACTGAATCTATAGATTTGTGTTCATGGACATACCATGAACACAAATTTTCCATTTTTTTCGTGACACTCAGAAGGACTTTTGAACTAATGTATTCCAACTGGAAGCTTCTTTTATGCCTACACCACTTTTTTTTCTGTCAATTGGGACATTGGATGGAAACCCTTATACATGTTTTATGATGTGACATTGCTGTGGTTAAGGTCTGCTTAAATTCAGACACACAAAACCATTTGGTTAGGATTAGAGAAAGATCATCCCAAACGTGACATTTGAGGTTGGAAATGGGAGATGAACATTGGTCTCCTGCTCTAAAGTGCACTTCTTTTTGCCACTTATTTAGCAATCCACCCAACTCACAACCCCCTAACATGTGTGGAAAAGTGGTGCAGGCATGAAAGATTCTTCCTACTGAAATACATTAGTTTGAAAGTGTCACGAAAAAAGTGGAAAATGTGTGTTTATGTGTGTATATATACATTTAGTTTCAAGACTACTTCACAAATGAAAAGTGCTTGCAGCATAAAATGATCCGTAAGAGTCGAGCAAAACATGAAAAGTGATGGTATGTTTAAGGTTGGACACCCACACACACATTTAAGTGCTTCAGTGTTTTCCATTTACAGAGCTTTACTAGCTTTTTGTACTGTTTATGATGAAGGACAAAATAAATAGCTGTAAAACTTGAAAAATTATATATATGTGTGTATATATATATATATATATATATATATATATATATATATGTAAAGCTACCAGTAGTGTACTCAACATTTTTATTGCTGCCTGTCTTCATAAGAATAAATCGGACTACATAGAGTATTAAGACAATAAATCATATTGTCTTCATTTCTTTTAACCCTCTTGTTGTCCTCAAGTCAAGGAAGGAAGGGAAGGAGGAAGGAAGGGAGGAAGAAGGAAGGAAAGGAGGGAGGAAGGAAGGGAGGAAGAAGGAAGGAAAGGCGGGTGGAAGGAAGGGAGGAAGAAGGAAGGAAAGGAGGAAGGGAGGAAGGAAGGAAGGAAGGACGGAAAGGAGGGAGGAGGGAAGGAAGGAAGGGAGGAAGAAGGAAGGAAAGGAGGAAGGGAGGAAGGAAGGAAGGAAGGACGTAAAGGAGGGAGGAGGGAAGGAAGGAAAGGAGGAAGGGAGGAAGGGAGGAAGGAAGGAAGGACAGGAGGGAAGGAAGGAAGGAAAAAGTGAGGGAGGGAGGGAGGGAGGGAGGGAAGGAGGGAAGGAAGGAAAGAGGGAGGAAGAAAGGAGGGAAAGAAGGAAGGGAGAAAAAAGGAAGGAGGAAAGAGAGAGGAAGGAAAGAAAGAGAGAAGGAGGGAGGGAGGAAGGACAGACGGAAGGAAGGAAGGAAGGGAGGAAAGAAAGAACCACCATCTACCTGCATTTAAACCTCTCATCCTAAACCTTCCTGGATCCCTCTAGTTTAAGTTAGTCTGGGTTGTATAACAGATTTCAGAGTCTCTTTTATAAATTACATTCAATTGAAAACAAAACAAAACATTATTGCCCTCAGTGCACCGAGACCACAGTAGTAAAAGTCATGAATGAGCTAATGTACTACAATGAGGTTTTAATTTGATTTAAATCCTCCTTGACCTTTACTCAGCCTTTGACCATAATTCCGTCAAGTGGAAAAGCATGTTGGCTCAGGCGATGTGGTCAGGGTTAACTAGATTAGTTCAGCTCACAACTATAATACGATTATTTTATGTTATGGTTGGAAAAGCCTTCTAGTCTTGAGGGGTTCCCTTGAGATCTATACTTCATAGACATTACATTAAGTTTTACTGTTATGCAGATGACACAAAGAAGTTTCTGAAAAAATATTTAGCACTATATTTGAACCTTTTCTGGGGATTAAGTAATCGTTTAACAGTTTGAAGATTTTCTGCATCAATGGAAGTAAATTATCATTCCTACAGGAGTCACAACTTTTTTTGATTACAAGTTGATGAGTAGCTAGCACCCTGGATCAAAAGGGCTACCACAGCATTTTGCACAGCCATGCACTACGATCTCTGGTTTGATTCCCTGGTCTACGCCTAGTTAGTCAGGCGCTCATCCTACAGCAAGATAATGTTATAAAATGTACATCCAGGCTGTCAGAACAACCTTAGAAGAAAAGTACAAGAGGAAAGGCTTCAAATCATCAAGCTTGTTTTAGGATGAAATAGACGGGATGAAAGCACAGCAACCTATAAGTGTGACAACTTCTGCAAGAATTTAATGGAAACATATCTGGTTTCTAAAGAATGCAATGAGTATGTTCATCTGTTATGTCTTCTTCCAATAGGGAAAAATAGAGATTATTTTTTTGAACAGTTCCATGATTTCTTTATTTTTTAATTATCTCCTATTGTTTATTTGCTTTCATTTCAAGGTGCACTGAGATATCAAACTACCTTAAAAAATATTGATGTGTGTATTTGTCATATCTCTCTGGTGGTAAACGCCAAATGTCCAATGATTTCCTCTAAGTAAACAATTTCAAGTGAGAGATCCCCGTTAATTATATTATGTCTAGTCTTGATCTCCTATCAACAAATGTGAGACTTGAAGCCTGTAATCTTGGCGTTGTTACATTTTCAGACCTGTCATTAGATGCTCAAGTAACTTCAGTGGAACAATCACGTGTTATTTAAGTAAGACACATGAGTAAATACAGGCCTTTTCTTTCATTCACAGCTCTGCAGAAGGTCATTTATACTTTGATCTCTACCAGGTTTGATTAATGAAACTTGCAAATGGCTGTCGGCAGGAGAAATACCTCCCAAGGTCAGAGCACTGCTGCCAGACTACTAACACGCTCCAAGAGACATAAACGAAATTACCTCAAATCCTTTCTTCGCTTTACTGGCTGCCTGTCAATTTTGGATTTGATTGAAAGATTTTATTGCTGGATTTACAACTTTGCATACTCAAGGCTCCTGCTTTTGATTTCATAACCTCCTACAGTATATGGTTGATAAGGTTGAGATCCTCTGTCAGAGCTGTTCTCAAATCTTGCCTTTCAGTTTTAAATCTCAAACCCTATTTTAAATCCCTAACTTTCATCATCGAGCATATATTTATGTTTTAATTCAGTGATAGAAATCATTAATCATTTCATGTATTAAAATCAGGCGGGGAGTTCTGGTCCTCTGAAATGAGGCCAACGCGGAAGTAATTTAGAACTGCATTCTATCAAAAGGCCACCAGGGGGCGACCATTTTGGTGTCAAAAGGACTTCCGTCTCTATACAAGTCAATGGAGAATTCACCAACTTCTCACTTGATTTCTAACCTCAGTAAACGTTTTCAAAATATGTTTATGGTCTCAATCGCTAGTTTAAAGCCTTCTTCAATGCAGTACGATGTTCATTTGTGAAATTTTGGCCTCCTTGATTTTATATTTGACGATAAAGCAGGGTTTGCATTAGGGCGGGGCTACGTCCTGATTGACAGGTTGATTGCCCAATGTCCTCGAGATCCAGCCCTCGCAACCATAGCAACCTCCCCGCTCTGTCCATGGCCTTGCCTCATGCCCATATAAGTAGAATCCATGTTTTTATTTTTCCCAGCATGCACCTGAAATTTTCAAGATGGCGCTGCCCAGATTCGAAACTATTGGCTTCCAAGCAGCAGTCCACAAACCAATGGGTGACGTCACGGATGTTACGTCCATTTCTTTTATACAGTCTATGATTAAAACCATCTGATACTGTTTTTAACAAAGGCTATTTCATCTCTTAATTAACAAGTTTCACTAATTAAAATCTAACAGATAGTGATAGAAAAGGATGGATTCAATGCCAATTCAATGGCTGACCTTTTTTCTTTTATACAGTGCTCATTGTTAAGCTAATGGAATTCAGATTAATTTCCAAAATGTCCTTTTATAGAAAATGAGGTAACATTACCAGGACCACCACGGGGTCATGCAGAGGTCCATCAGTGTGCAGAGTCTCCACGTCGTCTTCGATGATGTAGTGCCACTCCACGCCCAAGTCAATGAAGCTTCTGGACTTGACATCCTCTCCCTTCCCGTTGAGAATGTAATGCCCTGTTGCCTGGTTCTTGATTGCTGTAATCAGTCATTTGTTATGAGCCGCTAGCAAAGTTTAAATTACTTTACCAATTATAAAAGTCCCAAATTATTCATGGTGAAAAAAAAAGCCTAAATCGTGCTCTTATTAAAACCTTGACACATAGAAAACTCTAACCCCTGCCAACACTTTGTAATACCTGATTATTATGCTGTCTAATTAATTCTCTAATCAAGCTGCCAAACGTTAACAGCTGTCAGCATTTTAAAAAAAACACACAACAACAAAAAAAACAAACATCTGATCCATTTCATTTCAAAGTCTTTGGAGTACAAGCTTGTATAAGCTGGTACAAATGAGACGCTTAAAACACCCCCCCCCCTTCTCTCTCTCTCTCTCTCCCTCTCCCTCTCTCTCTCTTTCTCTTTCTTTCTCTCTCCATATATTCAATCCTCATGTAGTATATCTTAATTAATGTCTACTTAGTATATTTTTATTTCTGAAATTGCATGTTTTTCTGTTCTATGTAAAGCACATTGAGTTGCCATTGTGTATGAAATATATAATATTATTGATATTAATACCATTATGATTGGCATTACATTAAATGCTTGGTGGTATTTAGTTTGTGTGGGTACTGTGGGTTTACAGGAATGATGTGTGAGTTGGTTGGTAATAGAGAGCCTTATGCATGCTGTATGTGATTGTGATTGTGTTGTTGTGTTGTAATATATGTTTTATGTTGGACCCCCTTGAAAATGAGATGGTTCATTTCAAGGGGCTATCCATTAATAAAAATTTGGAACAAATGCGCTATATAAATAAAACTGCATTGCCTTGCCTAGTATATGTAAATATACATGTTATATAATATATAACCAGTCAAAGTTTGGGCATACCTTGTCTTTCAAGTGAATGTGACCAAACTTTTGTCTGGTACCAACTCCTGAGTGTAGTATCTGTCTCTTTAGCTGCTAAATGCTCCACTATGTTCACCAGCTAGTCTAAAGCTCACTGTGTCTGTTTGCTGTTTAGTGCTGAGCAGTACAGTAGTGTTCATTGGCTTTTTAGAGCCTTTTCTCTGACAGGCCACCATGAGAGCACTGAGAGTGAATTAAAACAGTAAAGTTGCCCCTGGACAGCTAAACAATGAGCTGATACTCACTATGAAGCTCCCTAAAGCTGAAGGGAGCTGCAGAGTAGCTGATAATTCTCTCTATGTTCCTCACTATAAATGGCGCCCCTCTCATTTGGTACGTTATGATTAGTAATGGGTGCTGTTTGTTATGGATAGTTCAGTGCTTGTTTCCTTTGGTTGGTTGTTGTTCTTAGTGAGTATACAAACAGTACATACCAGCTCATTTATTATGTGAAGTACCTGATATGCAGCTGTTCATAAATTTGTGTTGACAGCACTGTTCATTTTAAGGCATAACAGTAGCCACATTTAAAGAAGTCAAGTCTAAAAGGTATTATTCGCCTTTAGAGACTAGTTGGCAACACTCCCAGAACCTCTCATTAAATGATATCCACAGCACTAAATTTACCAAACTGTTTGAGATATTCAGAGTTAAGGTTAAGGACAATGCTAATGTGTAAGCCTGAAGCACCAGAGAAAAAGAGCTTAACACAAGAGTCCTAGAAATCTGCTGTATTTCATTAAAACTTGTGCTTTAACTTTCTAGTTTCTGGTTTTGAGGTCATGATGAATACATTCTGATTGTTTTCTGTGTCAGCGCTGCTAGAGTGTCTATTAACTATTGACACAGTGACGGTAATGCAGAATTGACAGTTGGAAACTCACATTGGGTCTGTGAAATGTAAAGTCTGAATAGTCTTCATAGTGATCAATCAGCACGTCATTTCACAGATAATGACAGCACAGGCAAGAAAGATGGATGCTATTTATAAAACTACAGCACAGACTTAAAACTGGCAACATTAAAAGATTCATCAAAAGCCATAAAGTTATATAATTACCTTGTGTATTTTTGTTTTTACTCTTTGAGATGCAGATTTTGGTCAAAATAAATGCAATCACATCTTTGTTGTTTCTCAGTGATTGAAGCTTTGTGAGGATGGAGGTTATTTCCGCTGACTCTTGAAGCACATGGAGCCAATATGCCTCAACTTTAGCATCTAATATTCATGCTGACCACTCACTGGTCCTTTTCATCATTGTAACTGAGGAGAACGCTCTGTCTATCTCATGCCAATTCAGAACAATTGAGTTTGAATCCAATTGTTCTGAATTGCTTTAGGCTTGAAACAGAGTCTGTGATGAGTGTATTTTGGTTATTCTCTTTAGGGATGTCAATCAAATCAATAGCATCTTGCTAATGGAGGCATTAGAGGATGATACAGAATTGAAAGTGACACATTTCAGCTGTAGAAACATGTTTTTGCTTTTAATGCTGTTTGACAGTTGTCTAAGAGTAAACCTATTAAAAAACAACATATTTCTGTCAATTAAGCTGTTTACAATCCAGCTGGTGAAAAGGGTTTTATGCCATATTACATTTTGTGCTGATTATGGTGTATGAAACTGATGTTGGCATTTATTTTGACCAAAAAAAAAGAGTATTATTTCATAGATAAATCTGGTGATATTCTATATTTTTTGTTATTTTTAAAAAAATTATATGAAAAGACCAAAACCATCCATGAACTTATCTAATAACAGGTATATTATCTGTGTTTTAAAATCCTGATAAACAGTGTTCAATTATGTGCTACCGACATCAATGAACCACACTGTTATACTGACTCAAATATATTTGGGTCTATTTTGCATTAATCTCCCTTTGAAAATAGTTTCCACAAAAAGGCAAAAGCACAGTGATGTTAAAGATGATTATCAAGCCTTTTTAAAAATGACAATATATATGTGTGACCTGTTTTTAAAGATTTACGTCTTCAGTGGGAACAAATAGTCTTGGGGCTTGGGTGCCACAGAATCAGAAAGTTGAGTTGAGAGGTGAACTAACTGTTGGTTTTAGTCTCCATCTGGGATTTGTTGGCAATAAAAAAAAATAGAATATCACTTCTTCTTAAAGGTTTTATAGAGTCTCCCTCCCAGGCCAATATATTCTCTCTCTGCAAATAATGGTGCACTTGAGCCACTATCTTTTGCCGACCAAGAGTTCAGCTTTCTGAAACTTAATGTGCATCGATTTCTTCCAATAGCTTCAACTGCTCAAAGAAGTTGATGAGGCCGTTTCAGAAGGGCCAGGCTTTTTCTTTTTCTTCTAGGTTTTTCTTTTTTTTTTGTTGTCAAAAGTAATTTAAAAGGGAAGCCTTCATTCACACACACACACACACACACACACACACACACAATCTATTTAAGGGCAAGGTTATTATTACATCAATTTTCTAGCTTGAAATTGAAAATCTGGCAACACCATTGTACGGACAGTTTTTGAGGGGCCTTCTACAAATTACAAAAACAGCTTTCAACAAAAACGTTACAGGTGGAACAACAGCTGTGCAGTTTTAGGCTAAAAGAAGTGATAAATATATCCTTTAAACTGCACCTTCTTTCATTTCATTTCTAAATGCATGATAGATAAGAAGGCCAAATATTGCTGCTTTTTGTCCCATTTGTAGTTTTTAGATGTGTCAGTGAACGCATCGCTTACAAAACACATTCAGTATGAAACTTCTTCACTTTCCTTTATTTGTCAATCATCTTCCTCATCATATATGTCTCTCCAGCACATGCCTATCAACCCTGGAATTACTTTCTTGAATGTTTATGATTGAGTCTCCCTGAGTAGATGGAGATTGAGCTGGAAAACGTCTCCCTGCCTGTCAAAGCCTATCAAGGAACCCACAGAGTCAGGAGGAGAAAATAAGGTGCCGTAACCAGTTATTCTGAGCTTCTGACGGCATCATTTTCATAATAAACAGTCATCGGCTAGAAATAAGAAACCTGTGCTTTTAGTATTTGTGTATGATATTGAAGACACTTCTAAAAAAATGACTATGAAATTCAATTATAAATCTGCCACCGTTATCACTGTAAACGGTATATGTGAATATATGCAATTATGGAAAACTTGACAGGTGTAGCGACCTTCTCCACCTATAATAAAAAAACTTTGATGATGAACTGCAAGAAAAAATAATTGAGAGTGTATAATTAATTGTTTTAAGGTTTTCTAACGTGGAAGTTTGCATAATGGTACAGATCTGTAATTACTGTCATTTTATATTACAGTTACCGTACAGTCTACTCAAGAGAGGATGTCTAAGGTTAATATTGGGCTTCTACACTTTCACTTTTTTTTTTTTTTGCACGTTTTCAAACTGAAACTTTCCTTTATAAAAAAGTCTCTCAGGAATATGTTTCATCAGAAATAATCAGCCCGGCTATATTCAGAACAACTTAACTATTCCTCTTAATGATTTAACTCCCCAATAGTTTTGTTATATTTACTTAATATTTTACTTTGCCTTAGTGCTTTAACCCTCCTGTTGTCCTCGAGTCAAGGAAGGGAGGAAGAAGGAAGGAAGGGAGGGAGGAAGGAAAGGAGGGAAGGAAAGAGGGGAGAAAGAAGGAAGGAAAGGAGGAAGGAAGGAAGGAGGGAAGGAAAGAAGGGAGGAAGGAAGGAAGGAAGGGAATGAAGAAAAGAAGGAAGGGAGAAAGAAGGAAGGAAGGGAGGAAGGAAGGAAGAAGGGAGGAAAGGGAGGGAGGGAGGGAGGTAGGGAGGGAGAGAGGAAAGAAGGAAGGGAGGAAGGAAGGAAAGGAAGGAAGGAAGGGAGGGAGGAAAGAAGGAAGGAGGGAGGGAGGGAGAAAGGAAGGGAGGAAGGAAGGAAAGAAGGACAAAGGAAAGAAGGAAGGTAGGGGGGAGGAAAGAAAGGGAGAAGGAGGGAGGGAGGAAGGAAGGAAAGGAAGGAAGGAGGCGAAGGGAAGGAAAGAAGGAACAGTCAAAAAAGACGGGGTCAATTTGACCTGGGAGGACGACACGAGGGTTAAGGGAAGGTTACTGTGTCTGAATATCTGTTCTCTGTTTTTAAATCCTTTACATTCAAGGCACGATCTACTCATCATTTTTTATTTTTCTTTCTCCTCTCCTCTCCTCTCATCTTACTGTTGCTCATACAGGACCGTCTGTCTGATAAATAAATGCTGATATATAACAGAGCTCTTTTTAAAAACACACACTAGTGCGGGCTGAGAAGACGGATGCTGACCTGCTTCACCTCATTAATGCTGAATAAATGGTGCTGTCCTCCCCGAGCCACTCACAGAACAAGAAACAACAAGATCAGCTACCTCTTTCTTCACTTCAATCATTCATCTGCCAAACTCTTTACAGACGTGTGTTTACAGCGGATAAATAACTTTGTGATGATCTGCACTTTCTTGTTTACACTTTCTCTTTCTAGTTGCACACTAATGAGATCAATAGGCATGTTACAAATGAACTTTAAAGCTGCATTAATCAATATTCTTTTAATAATAACAAGTAAAGGTTATAAACTCACAAATAATTAGCACATCTGCTCCTCTATGAAGCTTTTTAGACTTTGAGCCTTTTGTATTACTTTGTATTAGCACATTTGCTCTTTAGTCCAGTCTCAACCCTGCTTTTAGCAGCAGCAGAAAGCTGTTTTTATAAACTCCATGCTCATTACCAAACAGCAGATAAAGTTGAGGACGAGCTGAATTTAGCAGCCAAAGAGCCAGATGTGTTTTTCAAGAACTTGTACTGATGGAGTGACATTTCAAAGGACTTTAGATGAATGATATTGTCAGAACTGTGTGTCTGCCAGTTTGTTTTAAGGTTATTCTTGCTCCTCTAGTCGCTAAAAATAATATAATGCACCTTTAAAGGATAAGGCTACATTTTTCTTACTGTCAACAACAAATATAAATATATTCCTCTGTTTCTGTCCAAAGATGGTTAAGAACATGTCAATGAGGTAACATGTTCCTTCACAATGATGATTAAATTACAGTTTCTGACTTTAATAAAAGTTTTGTGGGAATGTAATTACATTTCTGATTAAATTGAATCACAAAGGAGCGTTGGGCTCAGACTGAACTGCTCTCCGGAGACAGGAAATGTGATAACTGATATTAGTCTTTTCACATGGCCAAAACTCTTTGTGGTGAAGGAACATATCATCCAGTGTTTGTAATAGTTTTTTGGACAACAGCAGAGGTCTACAGCACAGAGGAATAAGATATATCAGGCTGTGGATACACAAACTAAACTGTGGTGGGTCAGGGTCATTTTTTGGTTTGGCTCTGCAGAAGAGATTTGTTGACATTAAGAACAACATATCCTCCAAAACTACATTTATCAGGGCCTTCAAAAACCCTTACAACTCACTGTTAAATAAAAGTGTTTTCTGACAACATTATGGTTCAGGGCTTCAGTGCTTGGTAGGAAAAGATCATGGTTCTGTTTAAAATAATTTCCTAGTCACAGTTAAAATGATAATTAGGTCGTTTTGTCTTTGATTCTGTAAAGTGTCTTTGAGTATTGTTAAAAGTGCTCTATAAATAAAATGTATTACTATTAGTATTATCACTACTATTATTTTGTTGAGCTATACATCCACTCCCGACATATTTCCTCCTTTGCTCCTGACCTACAAGTGTCATATTTCCCACCAGGATTAACCTTTATATTGTCCTCCCGGGTCAAATTGACCCCATTTATTTTGACTGTTCCTTCTTTCATTCCTTCTGTCCTTCCTTCCTTCCTTCCTCCCTCCCTCCCTCCTTCTTTCCTTCCTTCCTTCTTTCCTCCCTTCCTCCTTCTCTCTTTCTTTCCTCCCCCCACCTTCCTTCCTTCCTTTCCTTCTTCCCTCCTTCCTTCCTTTCCTTCCTCCCTTCTTTCCTTTCCTCCTTCCTTCTTCCTTCCTCCCTTCCTTCTTCCTCCCTCCCTCCTACCTTCCTTCCTCCCTTCCTTCCTTTCCTTCCTCCCTTCCTTCTTTCCTTTCCTGCTTTCCTTCCTTCCTTCCTCCCTTCCTTCCTTTCCTTCCTCCCTTCCTTCTTTCCTTTCCTGCTTTCCTTCCTTCCTTCCTCCCTTCCTTCTTTCCTCCCTGCCTCCCTTCTTCCTCCCTTCCTTCCTTGATTCGAGGACAATAGGAGGGTTAAAGGTCTTTTGTATGTATTTGTATGATATTATCAGACATTTGCTGAGACAAATGATGTTATTGTTTTTCTTGTCTGTACATGACTTCTCATCAGCCCCTCTCCTCTCCTCCTCTGACTCTGTGCCACTGTTCAACATGATCCATTCAGACTCCCGACTAAACTTTCCAGATAATATATTATATGAATTTGATGCTATTCCATTCATTTGTCATGTATAATACTGATTTCCTCTCATTGTGCTTGACTGTGACTGTGAATTCACCCTAACATAATTGAGAAATATTCAAAGCTAAAAAAAAGAAAAAAAAGAAAAAGCAGTCCCATTTTTTTTGCAGTAGAGAGAGTGAACCCAGTCATTTAGAAACATCTCTTTAACAGATTGGTGAATAATGAATGTGTAATACAGTATAAAGACTCATTTTCTAAGCCTGGGAGGTGACAAGGAATAAATTATGCAATGTTTACAATCTATGATTTTATAACACTTGTTCCCATTAGTCTTCCAGGAAAACATGCAGAGGATGACGATGGTCTAATTTTAGGCATCCTCTGGGTTTGGTACATGTGTTTGTGTTATGAGGTCACACTTACCAAGAATTTGAGGGAAGGCCTCATGTTCTTGGATGATCACATGTCTACTTCCAGGAGGAATGAGAAACATCTTAAGGTAACCTTTGCCAAGTTTGTAGCAGCAGCAGCAGCAGTGGAAGGTAGCAGGTGGGTTAAGAAAGATAAGACAGACACAGGTAAGATGAGCTGATACACAAATTATCCGTTTGCAGTAGTGGACATCTCGCTTGTTTCAGAAGTGTTGTTCACTTTGCTCTACATAGATTAAAGTTTGAGGGGGGTGAAAAAAAGGTTAAATGTCTACGTCAGCTTTCCTCTTCACAGTAGAAGCCTGCAGGAAAAAATAAAAGTTTAATTGAAACAGCTCATGAAGGTTTTTCATTCACACCTGTTGTGTCATCAGAGGATGAGATTAGACATATTGTTAAATCCTCGTAAGGCTTCGATGCAACATTTGATGAAGACAGGATGCCTTTTGAATGAGCTGCAATTCTGCTTCCTTTTTTGCTCATACCGATTACTCGATGTGCATACAGGATGTGGATGAAAAGAGCCTTCAGCCATGTTTCAATAAGCGATAAGAAACAGTTTTTACAGACTATAGGGCAGCAAAGTCAACTTCTGGCTGAGATGTCCACCACTTACAAACCTACTGTGACTCACCAAGTACATTTCTAAAGTCTTCCGATTCATTTAAAAACACATTTCGAGCTCCTTTGGGCAAAGAGAAGGCTCCTCTGGTCTTCCCTTTAAAAATGAAAGAAATCCGTTAGTCAGTTACAAAGTGTTTCCTCTGCAACAACATCGCCTACAGTGGAAGGCACATTTTAATTAGCATAGCAGGTAGCGGAGGACTTCACAGTGGATGAGGAGGTTAACTCTTTCATCTTGCCTGGTGGCACTTGCCAATCATCTGGACTGAACTGCAGCAGTGTAATTACTGGCCCTTAGATTTGACAGGCAGGTCCAAAACTCTCCTGACACAAACCGCCATGGGGTGACGAAGGTGATTATGAATTCAACTGGCACACTGTCGCCGGGTTCACACAAAGTTACAGCAGATGGAGAGTAACAGGCACTGCTCTGAAATATACTGAGGATATAAACTTTTTTGGAAAATAACACAAGAGAACATCCTGTGATGGCAGTCAATTTTGGAAGCCCCGGCCGCTCGATAGAGATTACAATTGATCGCAGTGTTTTGTGGACTGAAAAAAAAAAAAAAAAGAACACAGCGAGCTAGTTGTCTAAAAAGACCCTTTGGGTGTAGATGCTCGTCCTACACCACAGCGCATCAGTGTGCCAGTTTCGGTTAAATCAATCAGCTTATAAATGACACCCCAGATTGTCTACAAAGCTCTGCAGGTATGTTTATGGGACATTTTTTATCTGCACAAAGACTTTAAAGTTAGTTTGTTAGGCTATTAAAAGCAACTGCTCTAGAGACATATACATGAAATGACCATAAACATCAAAAATAAGGTTTTAGAGACTTGGCTGGATAATTGAACCTGTGACAATTATGACAGTTGGGACCTAAATAGACAATTAATTAGTAACAAGGAACAGCAACAAACAGCAGCTTATATCACGTATGTATCTACAGTTGGTCTCTACAGCGTTAGGCATCCATCTGCTCTACAAGCTGGGCAGAAAACGCTAGAAAAAAAGAGGTTGTGAAGGACTCAGGAACACTGGATACTTGCATATTGTGTTTTCCAACAAAGGGTTTTCTTTTTGGGCTCTCTTGCTTAACTGTTTCCCTGTTAAAAAATTTGAGTGGTTGAGTGAGAGAGTGAGATGTTAAGAAAAGGAGGATTGATCAAAGTTTTAACATCAAACATCCTGCAGTGGTTTAATGACATCGTCACATTGAGGCTCTGGGAAAGTCCATTTTCATTATTATTTCTCCCCCAAAGCTCTCTATTGACTTTTTTAACTCCATTACAATGATAAATTATTCATGACAGATGAGGCTGGCATCATGAACCCATTTAAGTAAAAGCAGTGGCCATTCATTAAGTTACTCGCTTCATGCTGGCAGTTGATGTGAAGACACATTTTTCCAAAAAGAAATTAACCATATACTCGGACTCACTCAGCTTAACACTGCACAGTGGGTGAGTTTTGTATTGGCAAGAAAAACATCAATTGACCAAGCTGTGTTCACTCTACTTTGGTGGATGTGTGTGTGCTTGTGTGTGTGCTTGTGTGTGTTTATGTGGCCCCTATATGGCTGCAGAGGTGAGATAACCTGAGGGAAGCAGCTTGAATTAAAGAAGTTTCTATAAAGGGAAACTATATTATTAGATAGATAAAACAGGGGCTTCATTATTTCTCTGCTAATTAATAATGGTCTTAATCTAAATGAACTCTATGGTGAAGACTGTCATATATTCACATCACTCCGCGTCCTCCCTGTAGGCTCTATTAGCTGTACATGTAAATTCTGCATGTGAACAAACACATAAACACACTTATTACCTCATGCAAATCAGTATTACCTCTCGGTGTGGATCCCAGGAACAATATATATTACCATTTGTAACAGTTAATGAGGATCCTAATAAACTAAACTAAACCTCCCACGAGGGCTGAACCTGAGGCGTGATTTAACAAGATGAATCAGGAAACACGAAGCATAGTTCCTGCCTTATGTTGTCTATACATATTTTTATGGCAAAGGCTATTTGCACCCCTGCTGCAAATATCATTGTATGCTAATTGAATTAAATTTGAATGAATGTTAACCCATCCTTTAAACTTCACAAATTAAAAATTTACTGACTTTAAAAAGATTCTGTACTAATACTTTTCTGCATTCCTTGACCCTCATATGCAACTTATTTAAATGTTTCTGCAAATGTGATTAGTATCACTTGTACATTGCATTCTGGGACATCACACTGGATTAGTCTGGATTTTAGTCTGACTTTTTTGGTACCATTTATATTACCAATAATACTTAAAATACTCTTCAATACCATATAAGACCACCTGTAATCATGTGACCAAAGTAGCAAACTATAATGACAACTGAATCATCTCCATGACAACGAAGCAAACTCTCTCAGACTGCTGATGAAGGCCATGATGAGAGTTAAATCTGTAGTCAGTGAACCTTCAGTGGGTGTTTGTTACACTTGCAGTTTCTTCGGTTAAGAATAAATCTCCAAGCTTTACTCAAACCCCTGTTAGAGTTAATTATGTATGCACTCTACTTTTGAAGTGATCAAGACGCCCTGGAAACTTATGTAAATTCAGTCTGCTTCTTCTTTTTGTGCTCACGTCTACCAAGACCTTTAAAAGTCTTCTGGATGAGGTGAGTAGGTTTGACTCACCGCTATTTAGGTGCAAATATGAATCTGCCACTTTGACATTAATCACAGTCTACTGCTGCTATATTTCCAGTGGTCAGGAATAATATGTTCTTTTGGATATTATTATATTTGCTCCAAGCTGTCTGAACACACTGCTTCACAGTTTTCCTCATTATTTCTCATTTCAGGGAAAATGCAGGTGGTTATATTTCTTATTTGAGCCCAGGGAGCGTTGTGCTTGGTGGTTTATCTAAAAAAATCTGAGACAAAGAATCTGGAAATGTTTTCTCGATGTTATAACAAGCCATTCAACCCTTATCCTTTTCATAGTAAATGCAATCTCTCGCTAACTTAAGGCTTCATTACTTTTTTGACTATTTTAGCTTTGATGACCTTGTATAATAGCTACAGCTTTTTTCCATCAGGTATTAGATGTTGTAAGTAGGGTTGGTAGGTTTCATTGTAAGATTTTAAAAGTAGTTAAGCAAGAGCCAGTAAAAAAGCTAAAAACATGATTAAAATAGCCAGTGGGAAGCTAAAAATAAAACAAGCGTTACCTAATAATGGCGTGCTGATAATGGCGTGAAATCTGGTCAGCTAATCAAGATAATTTTTAAGCACTAGCCACTTTGCTTTTTTAATCAGTGCTTAAATGATTGCACGCTCTCGTCAAAGTTATCGAAGCAGAGAAAAACTGCTCTGCATATTTAATTTACTCAAACTGAGGTCTTTTAAATCACAATCTTATATTTCATGAAAAGATATTTACTGCATTTATTGCTGAAACTATATCTATAGTGAGGAAATGCTGAGTTCTTTGGAAATAAAATTTAAAAAAATGGATAAATGAGATGTTAACAAGGCCGTGCGGTGAGAATAAAGACACATGGAGGCAGGTGGCCATCAAGATTAGAAACCACGACACCTAAAACATCCAGCTATTCAAGGCAACAATTTAATTACTATTCAAAAAGCCACAAACCTGATAACTCACAGTGGTGAAGCTAACTCACAGTGGTGAAGCTAACTCACAGTAACGGTTGTTATCTAAGGATTTAATCAGGATAAGGCTACAGCTGTGCTTTATTTCTTTATTTTATTTACTGTCATAATTAAACAAAACCTCCCACTAACAAGTACTGTCTTTTTTTAGCAGAAGCCTGATGTATCTTATCTGTCTTTGCTAGATGAGCTCCAACAGTGGGTGACGTATCTCTTCATTACCCAGCCCCCAGTTTCTGTAAAAGTTAATTAATCAGCCATGTTTGAAAATCCCAGAGGGTCATTATAAAACAATAAAAGTTGTTCTGACAGTTTTATATAGTTTAATAAATGATTCCTTAAAGACTCTTTGAATCATCTGGAAGAAAAAAATATTCCATCTGCTCTACGATATGAAAGACTACTATTCTAAGTTGTGACAGTGGGCTTCTATCTTTATTTTGATTTGGTTATAGAGGCACAATTTGGAAAACAGCTTTAAAATCTTGAATATTTTTTCATCTAGATGGAGTCTCCTGGAGTAGTTTCCCTAAAAACAACTCACACACACACACACACACACACACACACACACACACACGTTATCTATATTTTTGTATATATTTCTATTGTGTTGCTAAAAATGTACATACAGTACAGTCGCTCTCCCTCCCCTCTCCATCTTCCTCTTACTGTTCATACATTCTTATATTATTCTATATATCTCATATATTTATTCTTGCTTACATAATCCCCCCCCATCGGACCAAGCACCGAACTTGGGGGGACAGAGCCTTCTCCACTGCCGCCCCCACCCTAAACCCCCCAAACCCATCAGAGACTGCACAGACCCCCATACCTTCAAACCAAGTCTTTTAACCTGTAAACTGTCTTTTATCCTCTTTCCATTTTATGTCTTTTCAACCTTCTACATTGTTTGTTCTTTTCATTTTAAGTCTTTTCAACCTTCTACATTGTTTGTTCTTTCCATTTTATGTCTTTTCAACCTTCTACATTGTTTGTTCTTTTCATTTTATGTCTTTTTTTTACTTGTAAGCGTCTTTGAGCACTTGTAAAAGCGCGTTATAAATAAAATGTATTATTATAATCAGGATCGTCACAATTCATTTCACTGCTATTCTACATGTACATTTAGTATGTGACAAATAAATATTCTTGAATCTTGATCTTGAAAATGCAGAAGAAGGAGCTATTCATTATTAATTACCATGAACATGCACATTACTGCTGCTGTAAATACTCACTATAGAGGACCAAATGTTTATTGACTTCCAGCTGGAGATAGTCCAGATGAAAACATTTACTCTTGTTTAAGTAGAGCAACATTTTGCTTAAAACGACAGAGGCCGAAGTTTTTAATCATCTCGTGTAGGAAGTGATGTTTTTTCTCCTTTTTTATAGGGTTTACTAACAATAACAAAGATATGGAGTAATGCCAGCCTCATCTTATAACCATACATGAATGACTTATCAGTTATAGAGAGATGTAAATATGATAATGCACTCCAAAGTGTCCCAATATAGAAAACTAATGGACTGGTGATGCCGTGCCTCCATCTTCTTTAATATCTTCTTCCACTGGACTAATTGAGTCATTAAAGATAAATAAATGGATCATCAATCACTCATGGCGTGTCATGAATTATAAACATTCAATAAAAATCAATATGATACCAAACCTCATCCATTAACAATCAAGCAAAAATACATCTGGGAATAATTGTGTGAAAGTGAAAGTAAGTGTTAGTATTTCCCATTTCTCCTTACCAGCTTTCTTTGGTGTTCGGGTGAAGGTTCCTTTAACGGTGCGGCAGTGTGAGTTGTCCCCACCACAAACGCCACATTTGTCCTCCACTTTGTTGGAGCCGATTTCTCTGTCACAGCCAACTTTCTGAAGACCAAGAAAACAATTACAGAGAGGAGCTGATACTCTCATTTGCACAGGGGGGAAAATGTAAAATTCACAACATGGTTTGACAAGAAGTCGACCTGTCACATCTTATTCACTGAGCCTTTATTAAGTGTTGGATTATTAGTGCTGACTAGGCAAAAACTACTGCTGCTGCTTTTGGAGTTGGAGGTCATGTTTTTGTTTCACATGTTATTTGGACAGAGGAACCAGAGGAGTGGGGTCTCTTTGTGACCTCTGACAAGATTAGATTAGATTAGATTAGATTATTTTCTTTCGAATGTGTGAAAGAAGAAAAACAAAAACAACATATAAAAAAGAAAGCACAATGATCTGACTGAAAACAGTGAACTTAGACCTAGCAGGAAACATGATGCAATGCAAGGTCAACCACATCCGAAAGGGAGTGGGAAGAAGTCAACACTTACTGAATCCCACCCTTACTTCATAAATCAATGCTTGTTAGAATAATAGCTACCTCATATACAAGGAGGTTATGTTTCTGGTCTCATTTGTTGGTTATATTACAGGATACCATTACATTTGGTGGACAGTTAGACCATGAGATAGGTGCATATCCAGATATAATAGCACCAGTACAGTATGTGGGCATTCATAAGTTACTTCATATTTTGGTTCATAACTCTTTTACATTCATTGAACCAAATTAATTCAATTTTTATTAGGTGTTGGATTATCAGTGCGGACTAGGCAAAAACTGCTGCTGCTTTTGAAGTTACTGATTCCCACCCCTACTTCTGAAATGAATGCTTGCTAGAATATATATAAGAGTAATAGCTACCTCATATACAAGGAGGTTATGTTTCTGGTCTCATTTGTTGGTTATATTGCAGGATACCATTACATTTGGTGGACAGTTTGACCATGAGATAGGTACATATCCAGATACAATAGCACCAGTACAACACCAGTACAGTATGTGGACATTCATAAGCTACTTCATATTTTGGTTCATAACTCTTTTACATTCATTGGCCCAAATTAATTCCATAAGAAATGGATCTAATCTTCATCAAATCTGATATTTAAGATGTTTGGAAAACCTCTGTCCTATTAATGGTATAAGATGGAGGGTCTAAGGACAAAGGATGTTTTTATTGCTGAACAGATTGTATAGCCCCCCTGAGGCAGACTTGTTATTTGTGCTTTTGGGCTTCATCATAAAATTTAGATGAAAACGGCTTCAGATGGAATGTCATGTACCTACTTAAGTTGCTGTGCTTTGACTTACTTTAATTTCTGCTATCTGGGGAATAATTTCAGGACAAATCATGAAGAAAATTATACATCTTATCTTCTAAGCAGCAGTGAGTGAGCACTCTGAAAGCTATGCTAGCGTGTGAGCAGCTGAACCTACAGTAATGCTGATGCTGCAGTTTATTAACATTCCTCTCTGTAATTTAATTAAGTCCTTCAGAGCTTTCAATATTCAAACAGCCTGCGGCAACTAAGGTGCATGTTTACCTAATGCAGCTTTTAATATATCACAAATTATGTGATTTAAACACATCCTTACCACACATTCTCCACGCACGCAGATATCATAGGCATCCTTATAGGAGCAACGTGTCCCATCATGCACCAGCTGCTTCATATACGCCACGTCTCCGGTCTCCTTTGACTGGCAGTACAAATGGCACCTCTTGTTGGCTACAAAGTGAAAGGTTATTAGATTATTATAAAATATTTAGGTATGAAATCCAACATGGAATGACAGGAACATTATGAAAGTTGATAAATAAATGATTAAATAATAAGAAATAAATGATTTTGTTTGCACCATTTGCACCTGTAATGACTGATTTTTTTTCTTTCAAATTGGAAAATGCTAATATGACCTAAATCTTGAACATGTTGCTCACAAAGCTAACATATGTTACTGCAGAAGACAATTAAATTAACATCCACTAATAAAAAAAACATAATCAGGTCACTAAAGCTTTAGATAGGTTCATGAAATAGTGAGAATAACAATATAGAGTGCTAGATCATTATGAAAGGATAATTAATGTTCATGTGGCCAACAAACAGCGTGCTAAACAAAAGGCAAAAGGGAAGAGAAGAAACAGAAGAAGCTGGAGGGTATGGTGATTAATTATGGACCTCAGTTTTACAGTAGTCGTGTCATACATTTTAACACACACACAAAAGCGCATGATGATGAGCATGAAAATACAGCAACACCCAACATGCATCTGATCCTGTTAAAGTAAAATGTGAGGAAATGTTGGAGAGTTTGAATCTTTATTTATCCGTATTGATGTTTTACTCTGTACTCTAAAAGTAATTGGGTCTCATTCAGTAATGTATTTCACTCGTAAGAGAGTGAGAACCTCCAGATACCTGGGAATCCACATCACCGAGAGTGTGACATGGTCCACACACATTCAGACATCTCTGTGAGAAAGATGAGGCAATGTCTTTATCACCTAAGTCTTTCCAGAGCCCCTAAATACCTTTCACTCCAAAGGCTGCGGAAAGCATGAAAGGAGGCATCTCTAACTGGTCTGGGAATTGCTCTGCTCTGGATTTTAAAGCTCTTAAGAGTGGTGGTCTTCACTCCCCATTCAACAGGAGTAGAAAGTGCAGAACCAAAACAAAAAAAAGACTACTCCAGCTTTAACGCTCAGTCAGATTGGTGTGTACCCACAAGTCCAACACTGAGCCTTTACTGAGAGACCCTGCACTGCACTCAGAGTGTCCATCTCTGCGCCTATATGAGCTACTACATATTCCGCCAACAAAACATATTATTTAACAATCAAATACATACATACAATTTGAAAAACGTATTTGTTTGCACCTATATGATGATTGCAGAAAATTTCAGTGCACCACAAATGAAATCACTGTGTTTATTTTTTGTATTGCATTGGGACAAGATGTTTGGAAATTGTAATAAAAATGAAAGATAGTATTTTTTCTCAACAGTGATTCAGTTTTATTTACAATTCCCCTTGAAACCATCAGAAATTATAATAATATTATGTGGTTATGATAAGTAGTAAATTGACTG
This sequence comes from Scomber japonicus, assembly GCF_027409825.1. Classification (NCBI taxonomy): domain Eukaryota; kingdom Metazoa; phylum Chordata; class Actinopteri; order Scombriformes; family Scombridae; genus Scomber; species Scomber japonicus. The sequence goes on from NC_070586.1 coordinate 9,603,047, forward strand.
TTCTTATATAGCGCTTTATATTTTTACATGTTTCATTCACCCATTCACACACATTCATACACTGATGACAGGGTCCAACCTGCTCATCAGGAAGGAGACTAACCATTCACACACAGTCACACACCTTTGACGCAGCAATTGCCCGAGGTCAGATCGACATGTGGACTGGAGGAGCTGGGAATCACCAGTCTTCCAATTGGTGGATGACCGCTCGACCTCCTGAGCTACAGCCGATATATGAATGCTACTGACCACTTTTAAATTCTGTCATAACCTACATTTTGTGAATAATGAATAACTGATGAATCAAAAGTGCATCAATTTGTGTCTGAATTCATACTCATAAAGATAGTCATAAACATCTTATTGTTTCATGGCACTACAGTTAGAGCCCTATGATTTCCGCGATCACAGAATATTGCGAAATTTGACATAATTTGACTGAAATGCTGTTTTCGTGTGGAAGAGGAACGTATGTCTGGGGAAAACTGCACAGAGGGAAGCAAATCTGGGTGGCACAACAAGCCCCCTCCACACACTGAGCCCACCCCCCTTCAAAACAATGTAACCATGGCGAAGCAGCTAAAAAACTTCGAAACTCGACCCCATTATTGTACGGTATGATATTGAGGAAATGTGGTGTTTGTCACCTCAATAAATTGAAGTTAATTATTTAATTTGTGTACATTTTAGTCATTTACATTAAGAACATACTGTTTTTGTTAGTAAAATAAGAGCAAAGGTAAAAAACTGGATTCCCAAAAATTAAACGGAAAAAACAGAATTATAAAACGGATTTTATAGGGCCCTATACAGTCTTCAGAAAAACCTTCAACAGTACAATGGGTTCCCACTTTATCGCCTTGCCTCCCTGCAGCTTCTCAGTGGGTTTTCCTACTTTGTTTCTGCATGACTGACTTTCAAAACTCAGACCAATTTAGGTGCCATAAGTGGAAAATAGCTTCACAGACAGAGTACCAGACAAAAGCAACGTCTCATGAAGAACACAGATTAAAACAGGATACAGGTTTTGTGTTAACACAGTATTGATCGATCACCTTTGCAGAAAGGGCACATTTTGAGCTTAGATGGATTTTAACACCACATGTCAGCACAGTGATGGGTCACTGAGAAAGAATATGAAAGGGCAGAAGAGGAAGAAGAAGAAGAAGAAGAAAAAAACCTAAAACAAGACAGAAACATACTTGACAATGTGGTCAGTGTGTTGTAACTGTCAAACAACCAGCTGGGAACATCCCTGTTTTGAATATATAAAACCTTTCTTCAGTTCTGACTTAAACAATCCAGATCCCTTACCCCTGTCAACTTCTATTGTTTCTTTTTGGCATAAAAAAAACATCAGTCACATCACATGCTGGATCAAAACAACCTGCTGACATGTTTCTGGCTTACCGTCGGGATGCTCATAGGGAAGCCAGTGGTGTTTGGCATTTTGGAACTCAAAGTGAGAGTTTCGGAGCTGGCACTGCTGGGCTCGGAAATCCTCAAAGTGTTTTGGGCAGTCGTCAGTGTTGCAGAGTTGATACTCGTAGTTTACTCCCGGGCAGTCCTGGCCACCGTTGGAGGGACTTTGGGAAGGAAACGGTTTAACAACAGAGGAGCGGATCAGACACTTACAGAGAGAGGGGGCTTTTCTTTGTAACCAAGAATAAGAAGAGAAATCCTGCTGTAAAGTGGATGCTAAATTGCTAAGCAGCTTAAAATGAATGATTGGGGATATTTTTAACAAAGCACCTGCAGTTTGGCCAAATGTGATACAGCAAGTTATCTCCTATTGTTTAAAAAAACTCACCATATCAAGGTGTTAACTGGCATCCAACAAATATTAATATTACCTCACCTTTGTGAAGATTAATTTGCTTCACAGGCTATTTCCATGAGGTGTTAGTTAATACATTATTTATGAAGAATTACTGCTTGGCCAATGCTGGTTTTTGAATGCTTTTCCTATAATATTGCTGAAATATTTACTAAGTGATGCATGAAAGAGCATCGAGACCATTGTTCAAACTACACACTCACATTCTGCTGGTTCCCTCACTGCCAGCATAAAAAAAAAACAGGAAACAAACAGGAGGATTCATGTGCTTGTGTTTACTGCCACAGAAAAGGAATAAATCAGTCGTTCATCATCATCTCTTTGCTGTCGCTACCACCAGCTATGTGTGAGATGCACACTGAGGCTCCAATTAGTCAGTAGTGGGCTGTTTATTGGTACTGTAGCTGATGCATGATAGACCTCAGACTCTCACAATATGTGCATTGTTGGAAATATCAACATCATATGCTACCATGAGTGTGTACAGCATAAGAAAATGATTTAGTGTGTAGTTAACCTTTAAAAGTGAATTACTGTGACTGGAAACAGAGGAAAACCTCTAGCCGGCACTGTCTAAAGGTGAAAGAAAATCCACTTTCCAGCACTCCTAAAAATCTCACGAGCAGTTCAAGATTTAATTTGTTTAATCTGTACAATGCTGGATTTAAAAAGCAACAATCTGGTTATGTGTTGGACTATATCTCAGCCTGGAGCAGTGACTTGAGTGTGGTTAGAGACTGTCTTTATGGTAAGCTGCACTAAGTGTCTCCCGGCTCCAGCTTTATTTTCAAAAGGAGAGATATGAGATTGGTATCGATTTTTCTATTTCACTCTTGGCAAGAAATCCAATAAGCATATTCCCTAAAATGTCAAACCATTCCTTAAAGGTTAAGCTGCGGAAACATCATAGGCATGGGTTAAGTTAGGACAACACTACTGCCATGGGAAATAAAATAAACCACAGTTGACTATTAATATGAGATGGGACTTGAACCACGGTATCCTGTGTCAATGCCTTTGTTGACCTAACCATTCAAACTGGGCATTCACTCTGAGATATTTAGTGACAGTATTTAAACTCCACACTACCTCTAGTTAAGCTGCTCAGTGAGAACAGTCATTACTCTCTCAACCAGTGGACGTTTTAAGTAGATGGCGTCATTAAAACTGTCAGTGTGTCACCTACTCAGTATAAGGCAGGATTATTCCAAGGTTTTAGAGAAGGAACATTTACAAATTAAAATGACTTACTTCACCTTTTAGTCCATAATTGAATGATAATTAAAAAATACAGACTATACAATAACTCTGCACAGCAATAGTTACAGTTATCAGGGATTAAAACAGACTAAAGCCTAAAACGTTAATTTAAAATGTGGAGTTCTAACACACAGTTTTGGACGATCATAATAAAAACCAGCTTCAAATTAATAAATTAACCCAAATCTATTATCTCATATTCCAGTAGCATTGTCACAAATCAACCTCCATTATTTCTACTCTGTTTTCAACAATCATTCATGACGCCTCACAGAAACAGATGTTGGCCACTTACGCTGGGTTGTTGCACTGACGTGTCCGGAAGCGAACGCCGGTTCCACAAGAGCGAGAACAGGAGCCAAATTTGCTCCAGGAGCCCCAGGCGCCATCTTGCTTGACCTGATTTGGATTTTTCCACATGCAGTGACCTTTGTAGCACCACTACAGGAGATGACAGAGTTAGAGGAGAGAAGGAAAGTAAGCCAACTAAAAAGGGCGTTTGGTTTTTTTGCTCCTCTATTAAAATGATAATACAGACAATACAGTAAAGGAGACATACACTTTATAGCCACAGTGTGTGCTTAAACATGGTCCCATGCACAAATCCAGGTGCATCAAGGAAATGTAGAACTTTAAAAAACATCTCTACACACCTAAATGTATGACAGATTGGAAAATAGTGGAGTTAGAGCTTTCAGCCGAATGGCTTAGTACAAGCGCTAACGGGACCACCAGTGTATCTGGTAAATGACCCCACCAATAATGCCTGGGTCGTTATCAAACTTCTACAGTAGTCCAAATAGGGTCTTTATTCATAAATCAATGCATTGGAAAGTTTGTTAGTACACCAGGAGTTTATTAAAATAACACTTACCTGATGGCTTTTACTCTGCGGCTACTGCTAAAGCTGTAAACATCGTCGAAATATTGCGTGATCACGCACAGATCTCTAGATGTGCAGTGCGGGTATCTTGCGAGACCACACGGCATTTCAGTGAGACATTCGGCTGATGCTCTAACTCCAGTATTTCATTCCAAATGAAAATAAAGGCTGAGGTGGTGTTTAGATAGACCTCATGGTGCATATGACGCTAGGTCAAAATTACGCCGAACCATGGCTTTAAAGCTACCCTTACCTTTGTTACATTTTTACACATTTTTTTGTTTAGGTTAAAATGCTATTAAGCTAGTTATTATGCTATAAGGCAATGGCACTCTTAAATATTAGAGAGATCCACCAGGCACAGAAACTCATCATTATTCCATTCTCGTAATATTCTGTGAAAACTCTGACCAGTCGTATCATGGGACATACAGTAGGAGGGAGGAGGGGTTGTTGCTGTTCAAGTTTTTTCAAAGTGCTGTGTGAAATGCAAGAAAGGTAAGAGTCGCTTTAAGTGACAATTTTAGGGGCATTGAATATGCTGATGATTAAATCTCCTCACAACAGGGGTGCATAAAAGCAAACCTCACAGAAAAGAGTTTTAGGAAAAGAAGTGAAGAGTGAAAATGTTCTTGCATGTTTTATATGCTGTCCACACACTTTCTACATGAAGTATTATATGCAATAAAATGAACTAAACTTACTTTTCCTGGAGCACATTCAGTTCCATCAAGAGGCGGACCCTTCTTGGTTTTGCAGAAGTATGGGTTGTCTGGGTGACTGCACCAGAGCTGTTTACAAGGGTCAAATGTACGAAACTGAAACACAGAAAAGATAGAGAGTCAAATGTTACGAAGAATAACTGAAAGAGCTGGCATGAATATACTATATATGAAAGGTACAGCATGTAGAAAACAACTTCACTGTTCGTGTTATGATGCATAAGCCAAGGCTGAAAAACAGAAATTGACCTTGTGGTTAAAATTGCCGTTGAAAAAACAGAAATGTTCTTCTTTTTTTTTTCTTTTCTTATATTCCGAGGCGTTAAGTAACATCACTGATTTCAGCTCTGAGATTCAAAAAAATGTTTATCCTAAGGAAAATACAAGAGCTGAATATTATTACCCACTAATGTATGCACAAATATAATTAAAGCTCAGTTTGGGATTTTATGATGCTGAAAATGGGTTTGAGTCAAATAAACAAATAAAAGGATGTTAAAAAGTCTTATGGAAGAAGCAGTTTCTCTGAGCAGCTGCAGTCCTTCATATCTGCTGTAATAGACTGCTGACATGTTGCAGACCTAATCTTTTACAAGTGTCATGGGCTCTACTATCAGAGCCACTAAGGCTGAGTGGATTGAGAAAGTTTTCTTTGGGAACTCATTGTTATCCTCCTCTCCAGGGAAGGTGTTCAGACCTTATTTTTTTGAGGATTAGAAGTGTTGTCAGGCTGAGTGAAATAAAAAATTGCCTTTCAGCTGCACAGAGCATCCCTTTAAGAGGAAAAAATGACATCTAAAAGCTGTTTGTTTTTGTCATGTACTCTATCTATCTCTCACATTGGTCTGCCCATTTCCTTTTCTGCTCTGCTCTTATATGCAGCTGTTACTGATGCACCTTCATAAGAATCACTGCATGTTTAAAACCTCAAAGAAATGAAAAAGACACTGAAAAACTAGTTTGGTAGATGCCCTGAAAGTTATGTTCATGATTTTTTAAAAATGTAAATAAGCATTTGGTTTACTGTAAAGGGGACATATTGTGCTTTTTGTGATTTCCTGTCATCAATATACTGTTATAATGTCAGATGTCTACATTCAACAGGTATTTTGACAGGGTTAAAAAAAAATAGAGTCAAAAGATGTCTTGTTGTTGGGAAAGACAGGAGTAGCCAAAGAGTGTTTTCCTATAATAAGATTTCTATGAAAAAGTTATGGTTACACCAATTGGACACTGGGTTTGCGTCATGTCAAATGTTTCGTTAAATTACTTTTTTTTGGGGGGGAAGACAGGAGTAGTCCAACAATTTTACACCACCGACTGACTCTTGTGTACACTGTTATAATGTCAGATGTCTATATTCAACATGTCTTTTGTTGCTCCTCAACCAGATAAGGTGCATGACAAGATGTGTGTTCATGTATGTGGCTCTTGTGTTTTGTATCAGGATGCAATCAGGCTCAGTGCGACTGCCTGCTGAACTTTATTGTTCTGGTTCAACCTCACTGCTCTAATCAGCGTAATTTACAGTAGCAGCAGCTGTTTTCAGCAAAAAAAACACCCCAAACCCTTTCATCCAAATCAAAGATTACTCCCAGATTTCTGGCCTCACTGCAAACCCTGGGAAGCTTAAGTCTGGCGTACACAATCCCTGTGAGCTTTGAGTCTTAACACCATCACTTCATTTATGTCATTGATCAGTATTAAGAAGTTACTGCAAATCCAGGACCCCAAAGACAGGCTGTGAGTGAGGTACCTGACGTGAGGTCTGATGGATTTATGGATAAATAGATGTGCATATCGTTTGCATTAAAATAGAAAGAACCATTGCTGTATCATACGCAGCAAAGAGGTGTAGCAATACCAGAAATGTGCTGTTTCTGTACTGGACTGAAGCTTTTCAAAGAGTAAGTGATCATTCATAAAGGATACAGGCTGAGAATACACCACTTTCTCTAGTACTTTAGCAAGAAAAGGCAATTTAGATGCGGTTCTAAAATGATTAAGATAGTCAGTGATTTTTTCAGTAGGTGATGAACAACAATTGATTTACAAAGTGGAGGAATAACCTCTGAAGGCAACAACTGCTAAAATATCTGAAGATAAAAAGGCAGAAACTTCTTTTTTTCATTCAAAAAGAGTACATGTTATGATAAGAGACATTGTGGACCAAAGAATATTCCTCAGAGTAATTTGCAAAGAGAAAACTATAACAAAAAAATAATTATTCTCTCACTCTACTGAAGCTACAGAAAGACAATTATGGTAAAAAAAAAAAAAAAAAAAAAGTCAATTTGAGTTCTGTCCTTGTTTTTTTTTCATTCTTTACATGTTGAAATAAAATAATGCAGCCTTCATCCCTGGCAGAGCTAGATTGAAAACACTCATTGATGCTCATCACATATTGAAATTCAAAATGCTTTCAAAGAAATGTTGACCTTGATTAAAAGTGAATATCTTTGCCATCAACTGGAGACCTTAGAGACTGAGAACCCTCTAAGTATCTGTTTAATCCTTATATCTAGCAAGCTTCTTTAAAAAAGTAAATACAATAAATGACATAAACATGTCTAGTAGACAAGGCCTGATGTTTCCTGTATGGCATGGTGCTAATCATCATTATCCTCATATCCTCATTATATCAATTACTCAGCAGGTGCTGTCATTTATGTCTTCCTACTCTCATTTTTACTGCTTGTACTCATTCCAAACAAAAACGTCTCATTCTTCAGAAGTCCAAGATAAAGAACTCGTACCACCATCAATATTGAACTCTCTTTATAAAATATTTCAACAAACAAGACAGAACAAGTTTCCCCTGATGCCAAAAAAAGCTAATGCATTTATGCAAAGCGATAAATCACATCTTTAATTCTGTTAGATGTCTGTTCCAATTAGCATCTCTGTTCATCTTTACAGTGTATAATGTGATATAAATTACAGGCCGCTGTGAATTAAGGTGGCATGACGAGCAGCAGTGACAAAAGAAAAGTGAATTTTAATCATCCTGGCATCAGCAGAGAGCTAGCCACATAGCAGGTGTGACTGCAGTAAAGTTAGCAGATGTCTTTTTGAAGTTCTCCCAAGTTTAGTGTCTGATTCTGCTAGTGTGAGTCTGCTCATATATGAAAGGAAGTTTTCCTGGATGGCTGCCATCCTTCTGTGAAAAGCTCACCAGAACTTCGAGGCTCCTGTTGTCCTTGATTCAAGGAAGGAAAGGAGGAAGAAGGAAGCATGGAAGGAAAGGAGGGAGGAAGGAAGGGAGGAAAGGAAGGACAGAGGAAAGAAGGAAGGTAGGAAGGAACAGAAGGATGGAGGAAAGAAGGAAGGTAGGAAGGAAAGGAAGGATGGAGGAAAGAAGAAAGGAAGGTAGGGGGGAGGGAGGGAGGGAGAAAGGAAAAGAGGAAGGGAGGAAGAAAGGAAAGAAGGAATGGAGGAAGGTGGGGGGAGGAAAGAAAGAAGGACAGAAGGAAGGTTGAAAGAAAGAAGGAGGGAGGGAGGACAGACAGAAGGAAGGAAGGGAGGAAGGAGAGAAGGGGAGAAGGAAGGAAGGAAGGAAGGAAGGAAGGAAGAAACAGTCCAAACAGACGGGGTCAATTTGACCCGGGAGGATGACAGGAAGGTTAAGTGACACTTTTAATAGCCTGAGTAAGTTTCAGAAGAAGAAACCTTTTATTTGTATCAGCTTCACTAAAGCTTATGTTTTGCTTTGTTTTCATCCCTTTTTGCAGCTAATCGTATTTTCTTGGGACAGGGTACAGACTTTGCAGGTAGCATATATCTACTAAATGGAAGCCTGAGGGCTGCTGTACTCACTGAAGTGCAGATCTTATAGCCCACGCCAAAGTCAAATCGACACTGCTCATCCATGGAGTAGTTGATGCCAGGGAGTTCAGGAAGCTGCGGCCAGTCGTGTTTGAAGGGGTCGTCAAGGAGACAGTCATATGTGCTGTCAGGGAATAACAAATCAATTATCTACATCATGATGAAGGAAAGATCTGCATTTCAAATCTGTGGAACAACCCCCCACCCCCAGCCCCCCTCCCGTCCTCAGTATCAAGTCAGCTGAGTCAGCATTTTTTATAATACAGTATAATTGCTGCTCCTTGTTTTATCTATTGTTTAATGTTTTATTTATTTTATGCTTGACTATTTTTTATTGTGTTTTATGTTATTCTCTTAACCTTCCTGTCGTCCTCCCGGGTCAAATGAACCCTGTCTGTTTTGACTGTTCCTTCCTTCCTTCCTCCCTTTTTTTCCTTTCCTCCTTCCTTCCTCCCTGCTACCGTCCTTCCTTCCTTCTTTCCTCTGTCCTTCCTTCCTTTCCTTCCTCCCTTCCTTATTTCTTCCTTCCTTCTTCCTCCCTTCCTCCCTTCCTTCCCTCTTTCTTCCTCTCTTCCTCCCTTCCTTCTTTCTTCATCCCTTCCTCCTTTCCTTCCTTCTTCCTCCCTTTTAACCTTCCAGCTTTCTTTCTTTTCTTCCTTCCTTCCCTCCTTCCTTCCTTCCTTCCTTCCTCCTTTCCTTCATTCTTCCTCCCTTCCATCCTTTCCTTCCTCCTTTCCTTCCATCCTTCCATCTTTCCTTTCTTCCATCCTTCCATCCTTGACTCGAGGACAACAGGAGGGTTAATATTGCTTTGTGTGAAGCACCTTGTATCTTCGGTTTTGAAAGGTGCTATAGAAACAAAGTTTATTATTATTATTATTATTAATTGCTTATTACAATTATTCATCATGATTTGATACCTGTGAATATTCTGTAAGGAACGTCAAAAGCTTTTGGAGAAATCCAGCCAACGAAAGTAAGTTAAGCATTTAATGTTTCAGTTTATGGGCAGATTTGGCTCCATATGGCCAGCTGGTGAGGAGGGGCTCAGCTGTAGTAAATCCCAGCCTGGTTGCTTTTTTTTATTATTTAAAGGCAAGGGCACAGCTAAAATCTGCTCAGAGTCAGACAGGACATATGTGCCTTTTTTTGCGAGCGTAAAATGGTTTTAAACATTTAATAGATTTCACTTCAGCAGCTCCCCTCAACGAGCTTTCTCTCTCTCTCTCACTGAGAAACAAAGCTTTCATATTTATTATCTTACATTATCGTAGAATTAATTGATTTTTCTGCTGCTGCTCAAAAAGAAAAAAAAAAGCAGTATACTGTATAGTAATTGATTGCACATTGTCGTTGCCTTTAATGCACAGTCAATACTTGGGTGTCCACGCTCTGCTGAACTTTCCCTGCCACCAATTGATTTTTTTCCAGCTGAGTGAAGACCTCAATGTCTATGAACTGAACACATGAGGTGGAGACATGCAGGCTATTTCAGTGTCCTGTTCATAGATGGCATGACACCCTTTTACATGCAGGAAGATATTTCACATTATGCTGTTTATAATCCAACTGTAATTATGAAAATCTAACTACTTCTGCTTTTATAACATTTAATTCTTTCTTCTTTCAGTGAAGTTGAAGATAAAATGGGACTGAAGCTACAGTGTCCATTCACCTCACTTTGAATATAAGCATTATGTAATACAGTAATAATTATCTCCCAATAGAGGAAGTTACATTAGTTTACTTCAAATATCATTTCACAGATTTCAGTGAAACATTGTAGAAAGTTTATTAATGAGCCAAGAAAAAAGATCAAAGAGATTATATACTGCAGATATTGCCACTTATTTATATTAAATTTTACATTTTGACTCCTATTTCTTAACTTTTCTTAACATTTTCCGTATACCATAGGTCACATCCTCTCTGTTTCAAACAGTTTGTGGATTCTGGTTTGCACAGATAATGTACAACACATGAATATGCAGGAATGTTGATTACAGATATATCCGCTATCTCTGCTCCTGAGATTTGTATTGCATGAAATATTGTTAATTTGTTAACATTTGATTCTCTTTTAGGGAAGTCACAAGATAAACCTTTTACTTTTTTGTCTATAAATGCATATCTCTTGTGATTATATAGATATTTATTTGTGTTTTTCCATGTTATAATTGTAATAACCATTCTTATCCTCTATTTTTGATAATGCCCAAATAAATAAACAAACAATTGCTGCCTCTACTCAAAGGAATGTATTGAAATGTGTTGACTTCCTATCTCAGGATGGTTTTACAGCAACCAACTTGGTGGTCATGAGTCTGACTCAAATTAAAGTTGCACAATTCATCCTTATGCAAAGCTCCAATATTCCTAGAAAAGGATTTAAGTATTCTCCAAATACCATGGAAGACATCAGCCGTTCAGCGTGAATCAGTCAGAGGGAGAATCTTTAAGCAGATTCAGATCCAGATGCAAAAATGTTGATTAATTCTTACATTGTGTAGTTCAAATCCCCATGCATGCTTTTAAATAACTGTAGAATAATGTTGTCGAGACAGAGCAGCGTTTCAAATCTTTAGAACAATACAATACATTAAAGCAAGCCCCCCCCCCACTCTGTGTGAACATGAACTTACTGGATGTATCTCTTGAGCTCCTGTCCGCTGCACATGGACCAATGGTATCGGTGGAAGGCCGCCTGCACCAGAGGAGCCATCACGCTTCCCATGGCTGTTTCATCCCCGCAGCGGTTACCTTGGCCGTCGTGCTCCATGCCCAACCTGCTCCCACAGGCACAAACACATACAAACTGATCAAGGACTCATTATACAGAAGCTCGTATCATGTATCTGAGGTTGGAGGTCGACACTTTCACATTTCATTTTTCATCACTACATTTACTTGACAGTTATGGCTTATGTACATAAGAGACATATAAGCTATAATACCACTATTATCATCCATCACTCATTTCCTTTCATTTCTTCTTTCCATCCATCTTTTCACTCTTATTTTCCTGCTCCACTGGGTCATGTTTTGATATGTTATGACAGGGAAATATTTTAAAATTCATGATATTGAAAATATACGATTGAAAAAAATATATTATGCATGATATTTTTTGACATTTTTTGCATATAAACAAACTAATTTTAATGTTCATTTTGGTAAACACATACAGTATTTTCCTTTTTATCACTCGATCACTCTGTTTTGAATCTATTTTCCGCTAGTTTGTATCATTGTTAGTTCAAAGCAGATATTAAGACAACTTGGATTCATGATTATCTGTCCTGGTTCATAATCAAACAAATTATTCAAATTTGGAAAACTGATTAGTTTTAATTTGGGGTGCATGTTTGAAACACTTCACTGCCTGGACGTTTTGCAGATATCACATTTGTAGCAGTGCACATAATACTAGTAAAACAATAAATATCATATTTCAACAGAAAACACACTTACTTTGCAGTAATTCAAACATTAATTAGTTTGAAACAAACCAAATCAAGTTGATATGCTCCTAAATTCTATTACATTCTCATTAAGATGGTTTTAAGACGAACTGATGTGCTTGATTTGAGAAGCAGGAAAAAATGGGGCCAAAGATAAAAAAATATTATTCAAAATGTTTGACAGAACAAACTCATGGTCTACTTAATGACCTTTTCTGAAGTTTTAAACTATTTAACAGCGTCTTTATAGGTGGATGGAGATTTGGAGATGATATTTCCAAGAGAAAGAATAAAATGTCACGTTTAACACGGATGAGAACGGAAAGTGCAATCAGCAAAATGTGTGGTTGAGAGAGCTGGACATTAAGTTGGTATTGCGTTGTCAAAGAACTATTCCTAAGGTCAAAAAAGGACTTTCACGCTTCAAATATTGTTAAGCATGAATAATATTATAAAATAATTTAGTCAATATATAGCTGAAGTAAGATATTTTGTACTTTTGTAACTACACTTTAACCCTCCTGTTGTCCTCAGGTCAAGGAAGGGAGGAAAGAAGGAAGGAAGGAAGGAAGGAAGGAGTAAGGAGGGAAGGAGGAAGGAAGTAAGGAGAAAAGGAAGTAAGGAAGGAAGGTAGATAGGTAGAAAGGAAGGAAGGAAGGAAGAAGGAAGGAAGGAAGGAAGGAAGGAAAGTGGTATGGAGGGAGGAAGGAAGGAAAGAAGTATAGAAGGGGGGAAGAATGAATAAAAAATTAAAGAAAGAGGGAGGAAGGAAGGAAAGGAGTAAGGAGGGAGGAAGGAAGGAAGGAAGGAATGACAGAAAGGAGTAAGGAGGGAGGGAGGAAGGAAGGAAGGAAGGGAGGAAGGAGGGAGGAAGGAAGGAAGGAAAGGAGTAAGGAGGGATGGAGGAAGGAAATGAGGGAGGAAGGAAATGAGGGAGGAGGGGAAGAATGAAGGAAGGAATTAAAGAAAGAGGGAGGAAGGAAGGAAAGAGGGAACAGTCAAAAGAGACGGGGTTGATTTGACCTGGGAGGACGACAGGAGGGTTAAATGTAAAGGACATTTATTTCCTTTAAAGTTTTTAACATTGTGCTTTACTTTACTTTGATGTAAAAAAAGAAAAAAGTGCTTTGCATAGTTTTTATTCACTGAATGCAACAGCGCTGTATTTTAAAGTGTTCTCCTCTCTGGGACTCAGAGACTGGAAGCATAATGTTTGGTGTACTGCTACATTATGTACTGATATCTGCTGCTGGTGGGTGGAGAACATAAACACTTTAAAAAGTAATTGGACCCAGTAGATTCAGTTTGTATGGCAAACTTACAAAGTGATTAATGCAGTTATTATCATGCAGATGTATAAGCATGAAGAACAATGCTCTGCCTTCAACAGCTCCACAGAACTGGTTCTAAAGAGGACAGATGGTGGGTGCTTATCTTTGTTTAATGTGTTTTTTATAGAATATGGCTCGTTTAGGTTTAAGCTATCATTACACATTATTTGTCATCCTATATCCTGGGTTTTCCAAGTGCTGCTGCTCCTGGTCATGTCACTATTGTATAATGCCAGCAAAGTGCATTATTTGAAAGCAGAGTGTTAGAAAAAAATAAACAAAACACTCAGAGCTTTATTTATAGATATAGATAAAATGTGTTTTCTAATAATTGGAAAGCAACTGTGTGGATATTCAGCCAATGTTCAGGATGTGTTGATGCTGTTCAACCTTCAACACATCCCACTGCCTGAATGCATGGAGAGAGGGAGAGGGGGAGAGAAGAGAGAGAGAGAGAGAGAGAGAGAGAGAGAGAGAGAGAGAGAGAGAGAGAGAGAGAGAGAGAGAGAGAGAGAGAGAGAGAGAGAGAGAGAGAGAGAGAGAGAGAGAGAGAGAGAGAGAGAGAGAGAGAGAGAGAGAGAGAGAGAGAGAGCAGACAATATGTTCATTGTGAATCACTACTGCGGAGCTTTAACCTTTGTGTCGTATTCCTGGGTCAAATTGACCATGTCTGTTCCTTCTTTCTTTCCTTCCTTCTTTCCTTCCTTCCTTCCTTCCTTCCATCCTTCCATCCTTCTCTCTTTCTTTCTTCCCCCCTACCTTCCTCCCTTCCTTCTTTCCTCTGTCCTTCTTTCTCCCTCTCTCCCTCCTACCTTCCTTTTATCCTTTCCTTTCCTTTCCTTTCCTTTCCTCCCTTCCTTCCTTTCCTTCCTTCCTTCTTTCTCCCTTCCTTCCTCCTTTCCTTCCGTCTTCCTCCCTTCCTTCCTCCTTCCTCCCTTCCTCCCTTGACTCGAGGACAACAGGAGCTTTAACCACATGACGTTCATGTTTTACTACCATACATGAAGCATCAATAAATGCTTGTGTCAGCAGATCAGAGGTAAATATCATCCTGTATGTCCCAGTGGCAGAAACACTAAATCCCTATTCAGTTATTCAGTGAATATTTTCTAGTTAATAAAGTCATCTGTGACAGTAAAATGTAAATAAAATCATTGATTCAAGATTTCTGACTTTTTTTTAGACTAAACAACTACGATAATGGAAATAATCATTAGTTGTGGCCCTAAATTGCTTTAATTTCTAACAATACTGTAATGTAGCCTACCATTATATTAGTTTGATATTTAAATTACTCTTTTTTTTAAATAAATACACACTCAAACTTTCTAATTGTGTTGCTCTTCGATACATAGTCTTTAACTAAGGCATGTGGAAAAAGACAAACTAACTTTTTCAGTTAACAAACTCATATTTTCAACATCACTGATATTTTCTTCAACATCTACGGTACCATGGCAACAGACAGTAATCATTTCCTATTGGCTGGAAGATGACAGATGTATCAGGACACATCAAGCCCTCTAATTAAAAGTGAAACCTGTGCTCTAAATCACTGTCTAAAGTTCATTAAATGTCCACATTGAGGTTCTTTTGCTTTGGGTTTGTCACAATGAAGTCAAATTAGAGTTATTTCAATAGCTGGATCACATCCCCGTCATCTCTTTCTTTCTCTTCCCTCATTTCCTGTCATCTCTCAACTGTCTGCTATTTAATAAAAGTATAATACCCTTCCAAACGCCCTCTACCAAAAAAGAAAGAAATTAAACTAAACTTGTTTAAGCCTCCTGTCGTCCTCCCGGGTCAAATTGACCCCATCTCTCTCTTCCTTCCTTCCTTCTTTCTTTAATTATTCCTTCATTCTTCCCCTCCTTCCCTCTTTCTTTGCTCCCTCCTCCTTCCATATTTTTTTCCTCACTTCCTTCCATCCTTCCTCGTTTCCTTCCTCCCTTCATCCTTCCCTCCCTCCTTTCAATCCTTCCTTCCTTCCTCCTTTTCTTTGTCCTTTCCTTCCTTCCTTCCTTCCTCCCTCCTTACTCCTTTCCTTCCTTCCTCCCTCTTTCTTTAATTTTTCCTTCGTTCTTCCCCTCCTTCTATACTTCTTTCCTTCCTTCCTTCCTCCCTGCCTCCGTACTCCTTTCTTTCTTTCCTTCCTTCCTTCCTCCTTTCCTTTGTCCCTTCCTTCTCTCCTTCCTTCCTTCCTTCCCTTCCTTCCTCCTTTCCTTTGTCCCTTCCTTCTCTCCTTCCTTCCTTCCCTTCCTTCCTCCCTTCCTTCTCTCCTTACTTCCTTCCTTCCTCCTGTCCTTCCCTGACCCGAGGACAACAGGAGGGTTAAGTAACCTTGGTGTACGTGCTGTCCGCTCACTTCTCAACAAACACATTACTTTAAAAATTATGCAGTGGCATCAGCTTTGACATCTTCAATGTGACCCCGTCTGTCTGTCTTCTGTTCTCTTTGCTGCTGATTAAATTAACGACTCCTCAGACTCTTCTTTGGCTGCGACAAAGATCCTCTGAGGAGTCTGTTGAGCCTTTGTTGGATTAAACTTTATATTGGGTGGCATACTAATTTTTCCTAAATATTATTAGGACGTACTGTACACGTGATTTCAGAAACCTCATAGAGTGCTTTATAAAACCTTCAAATAAAGTAAAAGTAATAAGGTCTTCGCTGTGGTGACGCAAATGCCATGTCATACATATTCACTCTTCAATCAGGAGTCAAGATTAATTTCATGTATGGTTACACGGAAACAAGGGGTGGATCGTCTTCATTAAATTGGACTACTGCATTTCAGAAGAAATAATGATGTGACTCTACCTTCTTGACATTTGTGAGCCGTCATGTTAAGTAAAACCATGGCAACCAGATAATTAAAAAGCAAAAAGGGTACATGCCTTCTCTTGGGTTTCTTATTCTTAGTTTGTGGTCACTGTCACTTAAGATATCAGTATGAGGGTGAGGAGAAATCCCACCACCACATCTTGTCACAGTAATGCAATTATTCCTGACAGTGTTTGCTGTGGAGCCTTTATGAAACAAAGCTGCTTCTTGTTAAACAGACACCCAAATTTAAGTGTGAAGATGTACAGTAGAGATGTTTAACTTATGCTACAAGAGGGACGATGGAAATAAGATAATTCTGGACTTTTGAGAGAAGAAAACATGTAAGAGGTAAGTGTTCCCAGCTAAGGTGTCATGTATTTGGCATTCAGGTGCATCTGTCACTGCAATGCTTTCTGTAAACTGACTGCATGAAGAGAGATGACGAGAATGAGAGTTTAATGTAACTGCTTCTTGTTTTTCTGGTATACTGTAAAATCTCAAACTGCATAACTTCATTAAACAAGTGGAGGTGAGGTTAT
The DNA here is from genome assembly GCF_027409825.1 of Scomber japonicus. Classification (NCBI taxonomy): domain Eukaryota; kingdom Metazoa; phylum Chordata; class Actinopteri; order Scombriformes; family Scombridae; genus Scomber; species Scomber japonicus. Next base: position 9,619,735 of record NC_070586.1, read on the forward strand.
GAAGGAAAGGCGGCAGGGTGAAAACAGACTAAGATCTGTCCACGCAGCAAAATATAATTTCAGCTAGCAAAAAGGGAATGTGATGGTCAGGTCAGGCCTGCTGACAGCTAAAATATTTAATTTACTGAAACTTTGAAAGGTTCAAAATGTGCTTAAATGTAATTGAGAACATTATTTTTTTTTGTGTGGGGATAATAGCCTGTTTATTCTTGATTTGTTTATCAGTTCAGATAAGTCTGGTGTTTTTCTAAATGACAGCTCTTTCTTCTGGTTAGAGAAACAAGCAACTACTCAAAGCGATACACTGTGAGAGTAAATAAGAATACATCATACTTCATATATCATTACCGAGTGTTTCCAAAACAGAGGCATGAGCAGGGATACATACATAGCAAATGAATGAGTGTGGATGATAAAAAAGTGTTTAGTGAGCTGACATATTTTATAATAATTGTTAAAATTGTTGAAAATGTTACCTCATCAATATAGTGTTGTACTTCAAAAATGAAAAGCTCAAATATCATCTTTTTCGGACTCTTGAAAGCTCTCTATAGAGCCAGAGAAGTACATTTAAACTGCTTTTACCCGTTGAGTTGTACTCCTCATAAAAAGTACATTATCCTTGATGTGTAACATTGGTGCATTGTCCCTTTAAGTTCCTTGTAACTACTACAGCAGCTTTAGTGTAAACTGAGAAATGAAGTTGGTGGGATGGACACATCATTTACTTCAAACCATTAGGGATAAACAAAACCAAATATCCAACTCCCCTCAAAACTTAAATTGGCTAACATGAATTAATGAAGAAAAACATAATGGAAATTCACTCTAATTATCAAAGCTACAAGTGCCCGAACCAGGAGAGAACAACATTTCCAGCGGTCCCCAGATGCCGTACTGATGGCATAATGTTAGCTCAGTGCTTACAAATGCAAACATATCTGCAACATAAGCATCTAATTGAGCATTTAGAGCTCTTTTCTCCTGTGTCCGTCTCACACAGCCACTTATCGCCTCAGCTTACAAAACACTTTCAAACATCCTGCTTCCTTCTCTTAGCTGTTCTTTAGTTTAGGAGCTTAGCAACCATCTCAGGATTTGTGAATAGAGAGTTTTTCCTTTACTGGGACTTTAATCTTGAAATTGAATTCGAAGAGTTGTTTCAGAGTTTCTCCATTAGGATCTCCTCTCAGCGCTAGAAAGCTGTTTGTGTACAGTAAAACCACTGGTTCCCACATTGATTTCTTTTTTTTCTTTTTTTTTTCGCCTGTGGAAAGCTATTGATCCCTGTAGATGAAACCCTCTGTTCATTTGCCCCCATGGTCAGCTGCAGAGCAACAACCGTGAAGCTGGAGGATTCGGTGTTTCACTCTGGGACTTTTTAACAGAACAGATCCTTGCTGTCTCAGCTGGTTGGAAGGACAGCTTCTCCTTTTTCTCTACATTGCCATCCTGCCTCCCTTGCCAAGATATTTTCGACAAACTCAAAACAAAAAATGCAACAAACAAAACTTAATTAGTTTCAAAACCTGCAGATGGTGTTCAGATCTGCAGCCTACTTTTCATTAAAATATCCACTCTTTTGGGGGCCATATGATATCCATGTTGACTATGTTAACTGGGCCAGTCCCTCTCCAAAATGTGACCACATGATCTCTTTAATCCTGCCATCTACGGGTCTAACTCCACTTTATCTCCCTGGACAGAGTCGGTTCCAGTCTGGGCCAGCTGTTGTGGACAGCTGGTCGATAAAATCTGTCAAGTTTGGGATTCTTAACACTTCTAATTGTTTGCCTTCTGCTGCCTGTTGTTCCCACTAAGCTTTTTTTTAATTATAGTTTGGCATTGACAACTGGAATCAGCACCACTGCACCTGTAAGCAAGATAACTTACTTTAAAAAAAAGAACAGTCTGAAAGGTTTTCATTTCACACTTCGAATCAGGATGGATGATAACTATAAATGTATAGTTTTAAATGTCGTTCTAATTCGAGTGGATGGAGGTGTCGACACCACAACTATGACGATAACGATAGAGGAGAACAATATCGTTGGAATCACTTTCAGAGCGATTTTATGAACGATAAAAACGCTGACTGTCAATCAAAATCCTTATTTATCTATTTGAATGCAGCTTTGCTCCTGTCTCACCATGGTCTGATGTGTTGTGAGGTGATTTCTTTAGATAGGTCTTTATTATTACAAAGATGCTGGAATTTTGTTCTCTATTATAGTGTTAAAAAAAAACAAAGTTAGCTGATCTTTGAGAGCGGATCTGTGCTCATACCAGGCGGGGAGTTCTGGTCCTCTGAAATGTGGCCAACGCGGAAGTAACTTAGAACTGCATTCTATCAAAAGGCCACCAGGGGGCGACCGTTTTGGTGTCAAAAGGACTTCCGTCTCAATACAAGTCAATGGAGAATTCACCAACTTCTCACTTGATTTCTAACCTCAGTAAACGTTTTCAAAATGTGTTTATGGTCTCAATCACTAGTTTAAAGCCTTCTTCAATGCGGTATGATGTTCATTTGGGACATTTTGGCCTCCCTGATTTTATATTTGACGATAAAGCAGGGTATGCATTAGGGTGTGGCTACTTCGTGATTGACAGGTTGATTGCCCAATGTCCTCGAGATTCAGCCTTTGCAACCATAGCAACCTCCCCCGCTCCGCCCATGGCTCCACCCATGGCCATATAAGTAGAATCCGTGTTTTTATTTTTCCCAGCATGCACCTGAAGTTTTCAAGATGGCACTGCCTAGATTCGAAACTATTGGCTTCCGAGCAGCAGTCCACAAACCAATGGGTGATGTCACAGATGTTACGTCCATTTCTTTTATACAGTCTATGGCTCATACACACACACCGCGCTGCAACATCTGCTGTGGCTCAGTTACTACTACAGCAATAACAGCTCATCAATAATTAGCTGCAGACACAGCTGGAGCATACAGGACGTTATCGTTGTCAGTGTGGACGCTCACATCATTGCCATCATAGTTATAGCTGTAGTTATCATTCTCAGTGTGGACAGCCCTTAATCCTCTATTTCAGTTCAAATTTCATTCTTGGTTAGACAGCCATAATAAGGGGAACTACAGTATATTCAGGTTGTTACTTCACCGTGTGCCAAACCTTTCACTCATTTCCTTTGTACTCTGAACTGTAACATACCTTGCCTTAAAGCTAAATAGTCTTGAAGGTTACTGCTTGATGAACAGAAAAAGCAGAGAAAAGTGTCTGGGTGAGTTCCCCTCCATTAGATAAAAAAATATGTTATGCTTATATTACTTCAACTTGCATGTCTGACCTTCACTGTGCAGAGTGATGTACTGTGAATGTGAAGTTTGACATGAACACTACTTTCACATTCATCACTATGCTATTACTATCAGCCAAGTCTATTGTTTTTTCACAGCGCAGGTCTTTGGTCTCTCATTTCAGAGTTGGCTGAAAGTTTTATAAATCAAGATGTATGATTAAGCTCTCGTAATACATTCACACTCTCTCCATAATTCCCTGAAAAATGGACTTTTCCCCCCTCTGTTTCTTCTCTGTGCATAAATAAGCTAGAAATACCCAACCTGCATATTCTGGTGATCAGGATATTTGCGTTTCCATGGCATTAAGAAGTCATGTCATGTCATTCATTTTACAAATCGCAAATATCTTCTAGAGCAGGGAGTTCAAACCTGCGGCCTGTGGGCCAGGACCGGCCCACCAAGAGGTCCAATCAGGCCCACTTTCTTTCCTATCTTCTTTTCCTTCCTTGCAGCCATCCTTCCTTCTATTTTTCTTTCATGTCTTCATTTCCTTCCTTCTTTCCTTCCATCTGTCCTTCTTCCCTTTCTTCCATCTTTCCTTCCTGTCGTCATTTCCTTCCTTGTCTTCCCTTCCTTCCTTCCATTTGTCCTTGCGCCATTTCTTCCTTCATTCCATCTGTCCTTCCTAACTTTCATCATTTCATCCTTCCTTCCTTCCATCTGTCCTTATTCCCTTTCTTCCATATTTCCTTCCTGTCTTCTTTTCCTTCCCTCCTTCATTCCTTCCATCTTTCCTTCCTTTCCTTCCTTCCTTGGTTCTTTCCTTCCTTCCTTGGTTCTTTCCTTCCTTCCTTCCTTCCTTCCTTTCATCTTTTTAATGGTCCAGCCCACATCAGATCAAATCGGTCTGTCACTGGCAGAGAGGCAGGTTGCCAGTCCATCACAGGGCTAACGCTGAGTAGATAGACAATCATTCACACCAGTCTAAACTGACCTAGGCTAGATGTTTTTGTTCTGTGGGAAGAAGCTGGCGTTCCTGGAGAGAACCCACACAGACATGAGTAGAACATGCAAACTTCACACAAAAGGGCCCCATTCGGCCAGCTTGAGGCGACAGTGCTAACCACCTCACCACTGAGCCGCCCCATGTCATTCAATATGTGCTTATTTTTTGATATTTCTGGTGTTCAGTCTTTGCAGGCTTTAGTCATTTTCCCAGCAGTGTTTCTGAGTATTTTTGGGAGCGAGTGGTGAATTTTTGTGATCTTTCAGAAGTGAAAAATGTTGCAGGATGTATAAGACTATGTAGAGAGAGTACATTCAAGGACTGGAAAAAGGAAAAGGTGGCTGAGTCCAAGTGTTTTTTGACATGTGCTAGATAAACAAACCATGAAATTCAATAAAGGCTAACATGTTCCCTGTCGAGAGTGCCCAAGGGCAACCTGCTTAAAGGTCCCCGGTGTCACTTAACATAGAGATCACAGGACAACAAGCCTCAGGAATATATTCACACGTGTATGACGAGGACAGCTTCTGCATTACGTGGACAATCATTTCCCTCCCACTACATCACAGCGTATAGCCTTGACAAGATGTATATGTATTGTATGTATTTATGAAGCAGCACTGAACACTAACACATGCAGAGAGGGAACATAACAAGAGAGGAACCTACACATGTCCAGTCTCGTGAGCCACAACAAAGGCTGAGGAGAAGCCGTCTTCGTGGTTGAGGGTGCAGCTGCGGACTGGGTGGCACATTCCTGTGACTGGAGCGTAACCTGCAGGACACCAAGAGAAAGGATGAAGGGTGTTGTAAGAGATTATAAAGTCATAAAGGTCAAGTTTTATAGCAGTTTGAACAAACCAACTGATGCAACAAGTCTTCCAAATTGAACAAAGATCCAACTTTGGGACAACATCATTTATCTGTGCTTCCCAAATCCATTAAAAATCACGATTTAAAAACAACGATGTTTTATAATGTCACAATGCTGTGGTTGAGGTCTGGTTTCGATTAGGCACGAAAACCGCTGGGTTAAGTGAAGTGAAAGATCAAGCTTTTGGTTAAATTATCACTTTGTTAAGATTAGAGAAACATGTATTGGGTTAAAGTTACTACTCTCTTAAGGTTAGGCAACCTTGGTCGTCAGGGTTACAATAATAACCATGTGGTTAAGGTTAGGGGAAGATTGTGGTCATGGCTTTTCTTTTTAAAACAGCCTTTACTCACAGTTGGAAATGTGAAACTAGCGGTCATGGTTCAGCTGGGTTTTGGGGTTTGGTTTTTTTTTCTGTGTTCTCCTTTGCGTCCCCTACTCTCTGTGTGTGTGTGTGTGTGTCCTAGGCCTGGCTTGCCTACATGCACACCTGGGGGCAATCAGCTCATCACCCACGGTTCAAATACTCTGGCCGTCGCTCCCTGTCAGATTGTTCAGTCAGCTAAGTGGCTGAACTCGTACCTTTTATCACTCTGTCCAGGTCTCCAGAGCCACGATACCTCCAAGTCAGCCTAATATACCTTCACTGTAAGCTTATCTTCCCCTGCTGACTCCTGCTGACTCCAGCTTCTACTCTCCCTAAACTCCCTTTACTACCAAATCCACTGTCTCTATGTCTGCTTCTGGGTCCACAAACAAACTCTCACCATGACACTTGTGGTTGGAAACAGGAAATAAACAGCGGTCTCTTGTGACAAAGTCCAGTCAACCTTCTCCAGACACGGACTTTGTTGCTTTATATACCAACATCGGATTTCCGACATTTCTTTGGGTCATAATTGCTACAGCTGTGAGATGTCACCACTAGCAATTACTGTATGAGCGTTGGGTCTTTTCTTTCCTTGGAAGGACTACTCAGTCTCTGGTGATGTGCTTTACAGGAAACCTTACTCTTAAAAACTGCTTTTGTAACATGCTTTACGAAACACATGTTGTGCAATGCTTTGACTTGGGTTAATAAATACTGAAAAATGTTAATCATGGTTTAGCAGCCAAGAATACAATATGGAAAACAAAGTTCAATATTAACATGTTCTCATCATCCATTTAATTAAAAAAACAAACTACATTACATTTCCTACAGTGTAAAGGGTGAGAGTGCTTATATTACAAAAACACACATTTTCTCTCTTACCAGTGGTGATATACAAATAGTTTCCTTTTTATATCTAAGATTTCTTCTGTTGCCCCATTACATTAAAAATTAATTGGTTTTTTTTTCTCTTTTCTTTGTATTCACTGAAAAATGACATTTAAAATTCTAAACAGCGTCTCTTTCGACATACACTCAAAAAACTAACTTTTTTTCTACATTGTAATATTAAGATTCACTGAGTCATTTTAAGTAAAAATTTATGTTTACACATTTTAATCATACAATAAATGAACTCTGTGGGAAGAGTAGACTAAGTTTCATTGCAGAATTTAATCATTGATGCACAGAAACCTAAAAATGGTAAGTAAGATTTAATTAATCTAAACATACAACTGCGTATTGGGCCATATATGTAAAAAAAAAAATATGTGGAGGAGGGTTACTTCATAACTCTAAATGATAATATTTAATGTGACGTTCCGGTCTGTGAAAAAGTAGACTTGACTTACTTAGTTTGTATGAATATTTAGAATGAATTGCCCTTTACTCTACTTAGAGCAACATTCTTGTGCAATATTCTCAAGCACTTCATTCAGCTGTTTCTTATTCAGCTGTATTTAGTATAGTATTGGGTAGTATTGTATTTTATATCTCCTCTGGTCATTTGTCGCCTGCTCTGATGTTGTTGTGTGGGAGCGAATGTTGTTGTTGTTTACTGTCTGTTTGTGTGAAGTTGGGCTCGTAGAAACTGAATCTGAATCTGAATTAAGTACATTATACTTGATACTGACAAGTGAGATGTAGTATTGCAACAGTAAAAGTTACTTAGTTAATGTTGATGTTGATGATCCACAGACAGCGCTGTCAAACTGTTTTTTTTTTTTTGTTTTTTTTTTAAAGCTTCTTTCTACTGAAGAAAAAGTCCCTGTGAACACTTGACCATGATGTGTGTGGATTTTCCAGGAACATTGTTTGGTTTGTCAAAAGTCCGTTTTCAATACTGTGAAATCATAATCACAATATTTTGGCAGAAGTTAAAGAGGTAGATGTCAGATAACCTCAACAAACCCAACACAAACTACACTTGTGGCTCAATATCACCAGGAGTAAGTAAAACAGTACTTCTGATGTGTATTCATCTCTTAAGTAGGACAGGTGTGTGTGTGTGTGTGTGTGTGTGTGTGTGTGTGTGTGTGTGTGTGTGTGTGTATTTCTGTCTGTGTTATGTGTGTTGCATGTGTGTGTGTGACACGTGCATTAAGCATGTTACAATGCATATAATGAGCTCTGCATCAAAACAGGAAACAGATAACACAAATATAGCAGCAGTTGGAAGCACAGCGAGCGATTCAACGGGAAAAGAAGGAAGTGTGCTTTCTGCCAGCTTCGTTATTATTAATAATTATGATTCAAATTCATATTTATAGATTTTTTTTATTTTGAATCTATCTCCAGCTACAGTATAGGCTGTATCAAATTGGCATGATGTACCAGATGGCAGCTCTGACATAGATTAATTATGCCAAAATCTGGTAAACATGTTTCCTCATTTAGTCCTGGCCTTATGTTGTGTTGCCACCTCACTGACAGTAATACACCTACTGCAGCTGCTACATAATGACCAGAGGTTAACCTTGTTCACCATCACCTCAAACCACAAATGTTAATAGATTTTTTTTTTTTACATGAACTGAATCACACACTGCCAAGCAAAGACATACTGTACATTAGGGGATATGGATTTTGGCACAGTGCTGCTAAAACACATTTGGTACTGAGCCACTAATAATGGTCCGTCCTAAAATAAACTCATTGATCATGTAGACATCCAAACCACAACTCAAAGCAATCTTTTAATCATTTGTCACGGTGAATGATTTCTTTAAATAAATGGATGTTTTTTGCTTCAGATTCAAAAATTTAAAAGTAAATAAATAATAAACATAAACCAGATCAAGTATTTCACCTGAAGTCTCCATAGATTTATGCCGTTGTCACCATGTGCTCTATGTGACCAAGTGTTTTTTCTATCATTACTTTAATTATTAATGGTGTAGTAGGGCTGGGCAATTATGGCAAAAATCGAAATCACGATTAATTGAACTTTAAGCCTCGATTACGATTAATGAAGGATTATCTCCACCCTTGATGAACAATGATGTATTTTCACAGTTTCTTTAGTTTAGTATTTTCCACTGCTGCCCTCACACATGAGGATCTTTAGGGAGTGAAAATAAAGATGTTTTAATCTTCATGTCGTTCTCCTGGGTCAAACTGACCCCGTCTGTTTTAAATGTTTGTTCCTCCCTTCCTTCCTCCCTCCTTTCCTTCCCTCTTTCTTTCCTCCCCCTACCTCCTTCACTTCCTTCTCTCCCTCCCTCCCTCCCTCCTTCCTTCCTTTCCTCACTTCCTTCCCTCCCTCCCTCCTCCTACACTGTGGTTAATGTCCAGTTGACTTGATTAGAACTATGTAAAGATCATGGTTTGGGTTAAAATGATCACTGGAGACAAGTTTTCAAATTCATTAAAAATATGCAACCTTTGCTGTCATGGCAACAGTGAACACCACGATTAATTGACATGAGCAAGATTAAGTCGATTAGAGTTTCTAAATGTCGGTTTCGATTATTTTTAGATTAATTGCCCAGCCCTATGTTGTTGTGATAACTGTTTAATCATTATTCTGATTTCTCTTCATTGTGTTTGTTTTTTCCTTCCTCCAAAACACAAATTAAACCAATATTTTAATTATTTCCCACAATTTCTTTTCTTTTTACTTTAGATTCAAAAATTCAGGAAGTCCACTAAAGTTTAGTACCATCGGAGGACAATTCAGTTTCCAAACTCTAAATATTAGATTACGCTTCTCGTTCCATTTCCTGTTTGTTCATGAGACCGTGGATGAAGGTGTCTCGCATTCCAGGTACAACATGATGTTAGGATGTGTTTCAGGTCACTAGTCATCCGCCACAGCTGCATCATGTTGACTGTGTGCACTATGTTGATACTATCTCCACTTTATGCCTCAACAAGCTGGATGGATGTTAAAAGTTACATTTGTTGGATTTTCAAATTAACCCCCCCCCCCCCAACTTTGTAAACAAAGTGCTGTGGACTCACAGGTAGCTTGTTTATTGGACCAAGTTTTAATAACCGGTCATCTTGCTTAGTTTAGACACTGTGGCTGCTGCTATTTGGATAACCTCAGCTTCAGCTATCATTATTCCAGATGTGGTTAAAATTCATGACTGAGATCCATCAACCTCTGGATAGCTGCTTATTTTATCTTTTATTAACATTTGAGTTTTCTCTTTCACTCGGTATCATATGAGATGTTTAATGATATTATGTTCCACCTCTTGGTTATTGCGGTTTCCAGCTCCAGTCTTGTCCAAAGTTTCTCCAAATATAAAAAGAAAAGGTTTTGGTTGAACACTGTGAGAGGAATATTCATTTCACACTCACACACAAAAACACCCCCCGCTAAGCAGCGATAACTAACAACAGGGGTAACTGTTATAGTTGGCGTGAAAGCAACACTGTGGGTGGGGGGGGGGGGGGTTATCGGCTGATTGCGCCACTTTACTGCTGTGAAACTAACTGCTTTTGTTTGTTGAGTTAAAAAAAAAAATCTGATTCCAATTCCTGTGACTTCAGCTAATCACTATGTATTAATCCACACCATCTGCTGTAATTTAACCCCCCCCCCCCCACCCCTTCACGATGCTTATCCGTCTTCCACACATGCTATTTTGTATTTTTGGGTTGTTTTCCTGTAAATGTCTAAGATTATGTTGTCATTCTGAGTAAAAAGTACTGCAGACCAGATAAACAAATAAATCATTGTTAGGATTACTGAGAGACGTTTTTTACCTTGGTCAAACAAAGTAGTGGCTCCAAACAAAGAAGTGGCTCCAAACATGACTGTTGTGAATGTTTCCTAAAAAAATCTGACAAAATGCCTCTGCATCAGTGAGGTTTGCTAATGCCTCAGTCTTTTCAGGTTAAGGTAAAACATGTCTGGTACATGCCTGTATACTCCACCTTATTAATTCCTTCCCTTTTGTCTCAAAAAGGAAAGGATTAGCGGATTAGCCAAAGCTGAAGCACACAACGTTATCCGCCAAGTGAAAAGTCAATGCAGCTGCTGTTCAAAGGGGCAAATTAAAAAAAAAGGCACAAAGAAAGTTCAATGGGCCTTCAATAGTGCTGACTTTGGACAGTTTTTTTAGTTTGGCTGCTGTGGAGAAAATAAGAAGCGGGACTAACAGTCAATATCTGGCAGACAGTTTATATTGCCTTGAGCTTCCTGCCTTTCCAGGTCAGCATAGACAGGAATAGATATTAAGGAAAGGTGCCAAATGTGAAGTGCAAAAGGGTTTGGGGACGTTACCCTTAGAGGACTGGTCATGTTATTGTGTTTGATATCAGTGAAAAAGGAACTATATGATTGTTCAGGACTCTTTTTATATGCTTGTTGTTTTTCTGAAACACTCTTTTATCAAAGCAACTGGGGGACAAAATAAATTGTCATCGCTGCATTTAAATTAAACAGAATCTGGATCACATTTGCAAATGAGAACTATGTGTGTCTTTGAAACTCTCCTCTTCTTCTCTCTTCTCTATTAAACATGCGAAATAAAATTTGCATAATAGCTTGATAGCTTCAACATCAAGACAAGATCTACCATCTCTTAAAATTAATAGAGGACAGCCTGAGCCTATTAATTAATGTCCATTAATGCCACAAGTAAAACACAGAGTCAGTCCTGATTTAAAAAGTTGCTAATTATTCAAGACAAGATGTTTTGACTGCGGTGTATTAGGATGGAAAACTTCCTCGCAACTGTATTCAGATCAACCACAAAGGGCAGGTCAAAATGCTGCAGGCAACCACATGTGCTCATTTGAACGGTGCTGGTGTGTCCTCAGGGGGCCTTACCCTGCATCCCTGTGGGGCCAAAACCTTGGCGAGTGAGGAAAATTGCGTGGTCGTGGTGTTCAGCATGATCAGGGTCGCCTTTCTGCTGCACAAATGCCCAGCGGCACACATTCTCCAGGCTCCGTGACGGGTTGCCTCTTTCAATGAGGCTGATGGACTGACACAAGGAAAAAGAGAGAGAGAGAGAGAGAAAGGGAGAGAGAGAGAGAGAGAGGAGAGAAAAGCTTACTACTGAACCTTGACTGTCTAAATGAACACGTTAGTATTCTGTCAGAAGCACAAAATTGCACATATTGTTAATCCTGATGGGTATGAGTTGTATTCACTGTAGGAGCAGACTGGACATAAGGTTCATTTGCATCCTCTGTGTGCAAGTGTGTGTGAGTGTGCATGTACATGTTTTTACAGTATGTGTGAAAGAGAGCGAGAGTGGCTGACTCCTACAATCTGCATATATTTCCTTCCCTATTTAGCCGCCCTACTCCATTATTAAAGGCCACTAGCATGCTCTGTGAGTTTGAAATAACTACTTCTGTCTGTGCAGCAATTATACACACAATCCTTATTATTCTAACTGTATGAGAACAAAAAGCAAGGCTGAAAACACAATGATGACATTTAGGGTGTGAGTGTGTTGTGTAATTTGTATGATTGTGATTGTGCAAATGGAGAGCTACTTATTAATAACAGCTGTGAGACTATGAGCTTGCTTTTTACATTTTTTAACCCTCCTGTTGTCCTTGAGTCAAGGAAGGAAGGAAGGGAGGGAGGGAGGAAGAAGGAAGGAAGGAAAGGAGGGAGGAAGAAGGGAAGGAAGAAGGGAGGAAAGGAGGGAGGGAGGAGGGAGGGAGGGAGGAAGGAAAGGAGAAAGGAAGGAGGGAAGGAAGAAGGAAGGGAAGGAGGGAAGGAAAGGAGTGATGGAGGGAAGGAAAGGAGTGATGAAGGAAGAAGGAAGGAGGGAGGAAGGAAAGGAGGGAGGAAAGAAGAAAGGAGGGAAGGAAGGAAGAGAGAAGGGAGATAGGAAGAAAGGAAGGGAGGAAGGAAAGGAGGGAGGGAGGAATGAAAGAGAGAAGGAGAGAAAGAAGGAAGGAAGAAGGAAGGAAAGGAGGGAGGAAGGAAGGAAAGAGAGAAGGAAGGGAGGGAGGAAAGAAGAAAGGAAAGGAGGGAGGGAGGAAGGAAAGAGAGAAGGACAGAAGGGAGGAAAGAAGGAACAGTCAAGACGGACGGGGTCAATTTGACCCAGCAGGACGACACGAGGGTTAAAAAAGCATTAAAAACTCAATGTGCTGCAGAGTGGTTTCGGTTCAGTTTGGTGTTCAGTTAATACACCAAAGGGTGATTTTTTTTTTTTTTCATTTGAATCAGACCAAGGCTGCAATATATGTGACTGTCTCTTCTCTTGTGTTGTTGCTGTTACAGCCATGAATGATGGGTTAATGCTTCACCTCTGTGTCAGAGTCTTTGTTTCCACATAACAAAATAACAAATTATTATGCACAGATGTTGAATGTTAGGTAAGGACATGGGAAGGTTACTGCAACACACTGCCCATAAACCAGTTGTTTTATTCATGCCATCGTTTTGCTAGTGAGTGCTCTTTGAACATTGTGGCCGACGGTTAGGTTGATATGTGCTGTTAGTTAGTAAAAAAAAAAATCTATTTGATGTGGAGAAGAGCTGTATGAAACGATGGTAACCACTGAGAATCATTTTTATATAATGTGGAGTTACTGAACTGCCTTCTTTTTTTAAATTAAAACAAAAGTCTCCTATGATAGTGAATTAAATCATTTGACAATTAGTGAACCAGCCTATTGTCTATGTGTGTTTATTCTTTACGATATATTAATACCTACATTCATTTTTAATGATAAAAATGAGGCAAACCAGGCAGGGAGTTCTGGTCCTCTGAAATGAAGCCAACGGGGAAGTAACTTAGAGCTGCATTTTATCAAAAGGCCACCAGGGGCCGACCGTTTTGGTGTCAAAAGGACTTCCGTCTCTATACAAGTCAATGGAGAATTCACCAACTTCTCACTTGATTTCTAACCTCAGTAAACGTTTTCAAAATGTGTTTATGGTCTCAATCGCTAGTTTAAAGCCTTCTTCAATGCAGTATGATGTTCATTTGTGAAATTTTGGCCTCCCTGATTTTATATTTGACGATAAAGCAGGGTATGCATTAGGGCGGGGCTACGTCGTGATTGACAGGTTGATTGCCCAAAAGTCTCCTATGATATTGAATTAAATCATTTGACAATTAATGAACCAGCCTATTGTCTATGTGTGTTTATTCTTTACCATTTATAAATACCTACATTAATGATTTTTTGCTGCCATAATTTTTACCCCGATGATGTAAAAAATGAGGTGATATGATATTACTGATAACTGATATTAACTGATATGCATAACTGAAAAGTCATCAAATGTCATGCATTGAATTAAGGGGATTTTCTACCTGATTAAACTCATGTTTGGATAAGCCACTTAATGCCAAACATCTCAATATCTTAAATTAAGGCTCACACTGCTTTATCTTTTTAGCTAATATTGGAATTTAAATATCTTCTGCTTGTGGAAAAAAACAAGCTATTTGATGGTGTCACCTTTTATTCTGTGACCACCAGTTATAGTTTCAGTTAAGACGTGTTTTTAACTTCTAACTCCTATACTAATGATATATATTGATTGCTTAAGGCTCCTAGTCTGCCTATAAGCTTTAATTACAGGCAGAGTCCCTTACCCTTACTTATAGATTGCAAATGGGGAGAAAAAAATAAATAAACCAGTGAATCAATAAATATAAACACTGTCCATTCGGAGCCAACATGAAAACTATTTTGGTTCAGTAATTGGCTGCTGCAGTTTAGCCGGTCGCTGTCCTCTCATCTCCCCAGGAGCTGCTGCTGCTGACAGACAGCTGCTCCTGTGGACAGAGACGTCCGAACAGGAGTCAGAGTAGATGTGGCAACAGTATGAATACGCTGGATTCAATAATGTCTATTTTAATGTTCAAGTATTATCTATTATGAAGTTACTGTTGAGACTATTAGTTTATTTATGAGTGAACATTGTTAAGGAGCATTTTTCTATGTCTTACCTATTCTCCAAATGTCCCACATACCCATTGTCAGGGCCCGGTAGTTTTGTAATGTATTTTGGTTGAGTTAGTTTTTTGTCTTGTCTACTTCCTGTTTTATTTTGGTATGTCTTGTCTAACTTCCTCCCCTCCTGTTTGCCTCCCTTCCCTTAATGTGTTACACCTGTGCCTTCTGTGCCAGATCGTCTATTCAGTTCCCTGTCAGAGTTCCAGTTACCTCAGTTTGATTTCTTTTGGATTCTGAGTTTTTGCCTAGTGATTTTGTACTTCTGCCCTGTGATTTTTGACTGCCTGGTTTCTGACTTTTGGACTGAATTAAACAACTTGAGAACTCTTCATCCCTGTGTCCTGTCTCTGCATGTGAGTCCACTTGGTCTGTCCCACATACCCATGGTCTTTCATTCTAGGTGGGTGAGACATTTTCAGTAATTGTATAAGCAATTAACATAAAATGCAAATCATCAGAAACTGACTGTGAAACTCACCTTGGCATACCCGAGCATGATCATCCTGACCAGGACCACGTTGATGTGGACTCCCAGCGACTCATCGTGGTAAATCTCATTCACCTGAGAAGCAAGAGAACATATATTATTAATGAGAGATCCCTCAATAGATCACACAAATAGCATTTCTCCTAAAGCAGGGGTGTCAAACATGCGGCCTGTGGGCCAGAACCGGCCCGCCGAGGGGTCCACCCCGGCCCACTTTCCTTCCTGTCTTTTTTTCCTTCTTTCCTTCTGTTCTCCCTTCCTTCCATCTGTCCTCCCTTCCTTCCTTCCTTCCTTCTGTCCTCCCTTCCTTTCATCTGTTCTCCTTTCCTTCCTTCTGTCCTTCCTTCTTTCCTTTCTTTGTTCCTTCCATCTTTCCTTCTTTCCTGCCTTCCTTCCTTTCTTCCTCCCACCCTTTCTTCCTTCCTTCCATCTGTCCTTCCTTCCTTCCTTCTGTCCTTCCTTCCTTCCTTCTGTCCTTCCTTCTTTCCTTCTGTCCTTCTTTTGTTCCTTCCTTCCTCCCTTCCTTCCTTCCTGTCTTCTTTTCCTTCTTCCCTCCTTCCTTCCATCTTTTTAATGATACGGCCCACATGAGATCAAATTGGACTGTATGTGGCCCTTGAATGAAAATGAGTTTGACACCTCTGTCCTAAAGCATCTGTGTACTATTAACTGGGATTCCACTGATAAGATCGTTGTTAGAGATACACTATAAATATTTTATAATGACAGTGGATCAAATCAATTAAATATTGTGTGTGTGAGAAAAAGAGGTGAGAAATTGTGACAAGCCATCCACACAATTCCCGACTAACACTGCAGTTCCCATCAGCTCTATTAGGAGTCTTTTAGTATCTTTAAACGTATTGTTTTGGTTTTCCAATCCGTAACTTCACTCTCTTCAACCTTGTTTCCAGCACTAATAAAAAGTTGTTTTTTTGTTTTTGTTTCTCAGTAAAAATGCTCATAAAACCCCTGGATGTGCTCTCTGCCTGGCGCCAAACATCTGACAGTTACTGAATATAGCTGATAAACATAACGTAGCACTTAGCAGCTGAGGAACCAGATGTTCCCAACAGGTGTTGATGGAGCCAAGAAACAAGTTAAAAGCAGAATAAATATTTGTTAAAGTATTCAGACACACAACTCAGAATGAATGCTGATGTTTCTCTGTCTCTGCTGGGTGTCTCCGTCTCTGCTGGGTGTCTCAATGTGCAACTGTTTGTTAAAAGTAGCAGCAGCAACTTTAGGAGATTATAATAAGCTACAGTATGTCAGAGTTATGATTACAGCTGGTTGAGCTTCATACAAGTAAAAAACATTTAATACAGCTTTAACCTTTGTGTCGTCCTCCTTCCTTCTTCCTCCCTTCCTCCTTTCCTTCCTTCTTCCTCTCTTCCATCCTTCCTTCTTCCTCCCTTCCTTCCTTCCTCCCGCCTTTCCTTCCTTCTTCCTCCCTTCCATTCTTCTTTCTTTCTTCCTGCCTTTCCTTCCTTCTTCCTCCCTTTCATTCCTTCCTTCTTCCTCCCTTTCATTCCTTCTTTCTTCCTTCCTTCCTCTCTCCTTTCCGTCCTTCCTTCCTTTCCTTCCTCCCTTCCTTCTTTCCTTCCTTCTCTGCTCCATTCCTCCCTCCTTTCCTTCCTTCTTCCTTCCTCCCTCCCTGAGATTTAATGACTGCATGTTTTATGTTGTTTTATGCTTTATTTTAGTCTAGCTTTTTGTTTTTCTTTCTCTCTTTGTATTTCTCTGTAGTTAGTTTTATTTTTATCATAAGTATTTTTTTATTGTTTCATTTTTAATATAATCAGTTTTTTTATTGTATGTTTATGTTTCCAATTCTTACTGTTAAATGTTTGTTTTGAAGTAAAGCACATTGATTTGCCCCTGTGTATGACATGTGTGATATAAATAAAGCTGCCTTGTGCCGTGCCATGTACAGTATCTCATGACAACTGGAAAAAAGACGCCATGCATGTTATTGACAGCTGACCTTGATGTTTGTGATTGCCTATCACTCCGTCATTGTTGTTTTGCCACTAACTGATTGACCGTAAAGTAATTGCCAATTGAGTCGGTGCAAAAAAAAATCAACATCTTGTCCGGCTTCCTGACACTGTACAGGATCACTGAGTCTGAAACGACAGACTGCGTCACAGTGAGGCTCATTTACTTTGGGCCAGTGATTTTGTCACTTAGCTTATCTGCTCCATTGCACAATATATCAGTGTTTTCCACGCATGGTAGTGGAGAAAACAGATATATTTCAGCAACATACAATCAAATGTTAAATTATCAAGAATATTTTTTTTTTTACTTTTCTTTTTTTTTAATGTATTTATTTACTTACTTATTTATTTATTATAATTATTTTTTACTTTTCTTTTTATTTTCTTTTTTTAATTTATTCTTCCATTTTTCTTTCTTTTTTTAATTGATTTATTTATTTACTTATTTTTTATTATTTATTATTTTCATTTATTTTATTATATTTTATTTTTTTCTTTGAATTCATTCTTGGTTATTGGTATGTTTTTTGGTTTTTTTTAATTTGTTTTCTAGATGTTTATGAAGAAAAAATGTTATACCTTGTTTCTGTGTATTAATCTTAAAATCAATAAAAAAATAAGTGAAAAAAAAAAGTTAAATCCTCATCCTCAGAGAATCGTTTTCACCTTATTGACATTTCGGGATGTTGTGGCTGAGCTGAAGGAGCAAGGGGCAAAAAACCTCTAAAATGCCGAATGACTCAAGGTCCAGCAGATTCCATTATTCACCGCTTCGGACCGAATAAAGCAACAATCTGGCTGCTGTGACCTTTTGAAAAGACAACAGATAAACACTGCTGATCTTGAGCTCCCGTCTACTAGCAGGACGGCTCTGCTCTGCTGCACTATGAACCTCTTCTTCAGGCCGAGCTAAAATTACACCATATCTTATCTTTTTTTCCCACACACACCGAGCTGCTCGCTTTAAAAGGTCGGTTATAGCGATGTGCTGGACATCACACTAACTTCTTAATAGCTTTCTCCACTTTTCTACAATAGACTCAAATAGCCACAATATCTCTCTCTTAGTAGGGAAGTAGGGGATAGATGGGGTTACCGATCAATACCACATATCTCAAAACTTTCCTTATCTTCTCATGTGTCATCTTCACATTGGAACTTTTATATTAAATCTAGACAGTGATTTTCTACGGCTGTCTAAATGTATTTGACAGTCTACAATCTGATGCTGATGTAACTACAATGCTACTTCAAGGTACTGAAAAACATGATTATTATGATGTTCTGGACCACTTGAGGACATTTAAATTGAATACCCCTCCTCTAACTTGATTGTTTCCCCAGCTGAGACGTCTATCTCGAAACATTCCTTATCATCTCATGTTTTGTCTTCACATTGGAACTTTTAATATTACATTTTTAATATTAAATCTAGAAAGCAATTTTCTATGGCTGTCTAAATTAATGCATTTATTTTCTTATCCATATGAGGCGATTATTATATCAACTGAACATTAATCCAATTGCACATGCAGGCGAGATTTCCCCAGCAGAGAGACATCTGTGGTGTATCATATGACTTACACTGTGAAAAAATGTGTTGACTCAACTTAACTCAGTCAATTTATCTTGTTGCTTTGACTTGAATAAAGTTGACTCAACATGATAACTTTTGTCCATCTACCTTAAACCCCAACTCCTTTTTTACAGTGTATAAGGACGAACATTTAATTTACTATTCAAGTGTTTCTTCACAGCTTAGAGTCAAGGTTTCTCTCGCTGTCATCTTTACACATGAGTGACATAGCAATGATAAGCTGCATACAGAGAAACAGAGAGAGGCTGTATGAAGGCTGTCACCCCTGCTGTGTGACAAAATGTGCATCACTTAATAGACCTCCATTCCCAACGTAAGCACAGTGAGATTGATAAGAACAAAACTGATCAAAACAACAGCTGAATGAGATGACACAAGCTTTTGGAAGAGAGGATAGGATGAAGGACAGATTTGGAAAGTGAAAGAAAATGAGTGTTCAGTTCAACCAAAATAATGAAATAGGATCAGGGAGGTATCTGATTCAATTGATTCTGCAGTATGACAATTACCCTAAAACATCCATCCAGAGTCATAAAGAACAATCTTCAGCGACAGGAAGAACAATGAGTCCTGTAACAGATGGTTTGGCCCCCGCAGAGTCCTGATCTCAACATCAGTCTAGGATTACATAACAAGAGGCAGAAACAACTGAGACTGTGGCAACTTCTCACAACAACCGAGCTGCCAAATACCTGAAAACGAGAGCAGTCACACCAAATATTGATTTGATTCTGTTTACTGAACTTTGTATGAACTTATTTGATAGCATCTTTTTTTTTAAGTACTTCATTTGTGATGATATTACTTTAATTGATGATGTAATTTTTTCTTCTACAATTTTCATGTGATTCATCTTTTTTTAATTAATCTGTCAAATTTAATAGATTCACCCATTTAGATTTATTTTTTGAACCTAGGCAAACACAGGTGGAAAGCCAGAAAAAGATTTCCCAAGTGTTCTGCTCCAAAAACTAGAGAAACTGCATGAATATAAATCACATGTGATAAAAGTTTGACGAAATTTTAGGATCTTCAAGGAAGTTCCAGAGACTTTGGTACAAAAAACATTAAAAAATGATCAAGAACTGCAGAATCACATCGCCATCTTCAAACACAGTTTAAAGCATGTTTCATGTCCAGATCTTGTGATGATGACCACCACCTTTACCTCTTCGTTACCTCTCTATGATAAATATCACATTTAGGCTCCTGAAAGACTTCCTGATCAACTCCCTGCAGTGTAGTAATGTTTATGTCTGATGGCACAGCGTCAGAGAGGGAGCAATTCAGTTCTATGGCAATACATGAAGCTGTGGTTGGTTGTTATACTGTCATGAATTACAGTGGACAAAATATTAAGAACACTGTACGGTAAGAAATGCAGCCACAAACACTTCTTTTATATGATATCAACAAAAAATGGGCATTAAAACCTTCACAAAGCTAATATGTGTTATATAGCTATTATTGGGTTACAGGTATAATTGCACAGGTCCAATGAATAAGGCCACGTCTCGTACTGATGTCTTCAGTTTTTTTTTTTTATTCTTTTCTTTTATCCTCTCAAGACACCGTGAAAACTATAAAAATAACACAAAATACAACAAGTCAAAAAATATCCCTCTCTATCATCCACAGTCTCAAGTTTCCCCTACTACACAAGCCCAAGCATGGCAATGAAAAGCACACTAAATGTCTATACAAAGAATTCCCACAAATACCACACAAAATATGACAATAATTGAAACCACAAAAGAAAGCAAACAGTTACCGTGTGCGCCTCTTGAACCATGCAAATCACTTTCTGGCTGTATGTCTTCTCTGTAGCCACATTGTTGTTCTCTGTTCGCATCTCTTCTCACCCATAATGCAACACACCTCCCCAAACACTAGCCCCTTGACCCATGACCTTAACTTTCAAAATAAAAGATGAAATTATTCTCCAAACCAAATAAATACAAAGATGAAATCTGTCTCCCAGACAGTTACAACAGGTGTACCTAATAAAATGGTAATTCATGGTAGATATCACTGTTAATGTTGTTGTACCCACATGTCACCAACAGAGGTCCTTAAAAGTCATGGACTCGTTCATGTAAAACTCATCATCATCAAACTCCCTGCACTCTTTAGATGAAGAAAAAGTGATTCAAATCTCGACAGAACAGCTTTATATCCTTCACTGCCTTCGATATCTGGTCTGTTGACCTGTTAATGCAGGTTGAGGGGTGTAATTTCCTTGAGATGAGATTCCTTGAGATAGGTGATGGCTGTAACATTTCGTTGGAACCCCTTTGTGGCGACTGAGGTGATGTGTAATAGCTTTCAACAGGTGTAAGGTAAATATGAAGCTGTTATTGATCTTTGACAGCCTGAGAGGGAACATTTGATGCTACCAGGGGCTTTAATTCCCATGTGTGTCTTTTTATGTTTGCACCAAAGATCTGAAACAGATCCACCAGCAGCATCCACAGTATCTACTCGAGCCTTTTGTGGAAAAAAGAAAAAAAAAAGATCCAAAAAATATAAAAAGTGTAACACATTCGAAGCACAAAGCTTCTTCACTCCGACACCCAGATGGTCAAGATGTTACGTCACATCAGTCCTCATCATCAATCAATCAACATAATCAATTTTGTGTAATTAGAGAACATCCAAAAAAGTAAATGAAGCATGCATTTGACTAAATTAGATTGTAGAGGACAGCTGAATGTAATGTGCAGCCATGCATGTTACTAGACAGAGAGAGATGAAGACGGACACAAATCAAACAGAATAGCGCAAAGACAGAAGACAGTTACTGTGATGCACACTGTTGCAAAAAAATTTAAATCTGCACCAGCACTAAATAGAGTGATACAGTGAATGTGAGGTTGTGTGCATGTTCCTGAACGCTAAGTTGTTGGTGATGACATTAGTGACAGTAGGTACATACAGTACATGCATGTATACAGGCTTGTAAAAGGTCCAATAAGATGTAATTCACTGGAGGATGACAAGAAGAGGGAAGTGGAGACTCTTGATGAATGATCCTTGATGAATGAGATTAATTGAAGAGAGGGAGAGAGATGGGAAGAGGAAAGGAGAGGTGGAGAAGAAAGAGGAAGAGGAAAAGGAAGGAGAGGAGAGGAGATGAGAGGAGAGGGGAAAAGAGAAGGAAAAAAGAAGAGGAAAGGAAAGGAGAAAAGAAGAGGAGTGACGGTGAGAAGATAAAGAAAGCGAAGTAAAGGAGAGGAACCAACAGGAAGTAGGAGATGTAAAGAGGAGAAGAGAGAAGAAGTAAGGAGAGAAAAAAAGAGATGACAAGCGATAAGAGAAGGAGAGGAGAAGAGAAGAGACAATAAAGAAAGGAGAAGAGATGAGAGGAGAGGAGAGAAAAGGAGAAGTACAGAGAAGAGAGAGGAGGAGACGTAGTTAGAAGAAAAGAGATAAGATGAGGAGAGGAGAGGTAAGAAGAGAAGAGAGAAAAAGATGAAAAGAGATAAGAGAAGAGGAGAAGAGGAGAAGGGAGAAAGGATGGGAGACAAGGAGAGGAAAAAGGCAAGAGGGAAGATAGGAGTAGAAGGAAATGAAAAAAGGAAAAGGGCAGAGGTGAAGTGAAGTGAGAAGAAGAGAAAAAAAATGAATAAAGAAGAGAAGTATGATAGAAGAGGGGAAAATAGAGAAGACAAGAACAGAAGAGGACAAGAACAGAGGAGTAAAGTGGTGAATCTGACAGCAGATCAGAGAGAACAGAGATGGGCGAGAGAGATAAGAATAAAGCCATAGAGAGCGAGACAAGAGTCAGAGATGTGTGCAGATAATCATCATCATCAGCGATCAGAGGCCAGCGCCCGAGCTGCCTCCAGTCGAAGCCAGCAGGGACCTCTACTGGAAAACACCATCAATAACCTCATAATAGTATCAGCACCAGCCATAGCAACCAATCAGAGAGAGAGAGAGAGAGAGAGAGAGAGAGAGAGAGAGAGAGAGAGAGAGAGAGAGAGAGAGAGAGAGAGAGAGAGAGAGAGAGAGAGAGAGAGAGAGAGAGAGAGAGAGAGAGAGAGAGAGAGAGAGAGAGAGAGAGAGAGAGAGAGAGAGAGAGAGAGAGAGAGAGAGAGAGAGACTTAACATACCGCTGCTAATTTTTCTCAGGTAAACTGCCTCTCATGATGATTATATGGTGTTTGGTTTATAAATCCAACTCTATGGTCATTTTGGAAGCTGTATGTTTGTGTTAATGCTAAATTGCATTGCATTATACTGAGACAACAACACAGATGGATGACATATTAGTATAAAATACGTCCATACATAAAAGGGCAAAGAGAGAAAAAAAACACACACTCACTAAGTTAAAATGATGACATATAATATAATATAATATAATATAATATAATTATGAAAATGATCTTTTTGAAAAGTCAAAACTTTGACATAAGTGAAAGTTTGTACTCTAAGTCGGAATTGTGACTTTTGATTGTGGCATAATGTAAAAATTATGAGTTTAAATGAAATAAAGTTATGAGATGAGTAAAGTATTTTATATTTTAAAAATCTTACAGTCAAAAGACAACATTTTGACTTTTATGATTTTGACGTAAAGCAGATATAATCTATATTTTCATAATAACACTCTGCTGAACTTCCCTGTTTTGGTTCACTCTCAGCGCTCTCAGGCAGCTGTTTTCAGAGGAAAAGCTCTAAAAAGCCACTGTACACTACCTGCTCAGCGCCAAACAGCAAACAGATAGATATTTCCCTAAGGTGTTAGAAGAGAAAGAAATACAGCTAAAAGGGAGCAAAGAGGGATACATATAATATATTCATCATGTGCACTAAACCTAAAACTAAACTAGAAGAGGAAATAAGCAAATGCTTGCCAAGAAGTTCAATGTAAAAATCAGTTCATGAAGTTCAAAAGTCAAGAGTTTAATTAATAGGTCATATTTGACCGATTAGAGCTGGACTGGTAAATCAGCCAGGCCAATATATCAGCTTAATTATTGCAGAGATACTGTTTTATGTCTGCAGAAATGATGGCCAGTAAGTAAGAAGAAATTGCAGCACAGTAAATGCCAAATACATGTTTAATAACAACATTATGTTTAGTAATGTGATAGTGTGGTTGTAATGTTGATCCAACCACATAATGAAGCACATTGGCATGAAATAAAGCCACTGAGGGCGAGAGAGACAATGTTGTGTTTTCTCACATTACAGAAAGAAAGGTAAAGGACTGCAGAGAAAGAGTGCAAACACAATTATGCAATCTGTGCTTGCATATGCATTTGAAAGGATTATCTTTTGCAGCGCTAGCTAAAAAGGATTTCTAAAAGATTTATAGGACAATGCTTTTGCAGGAAATATATGTCAAGTCTGGAATACAGACAGTCCTTTCTGTCATCAACAGATAGCAAGCTGAAACAGTGAGACACTTGATATCTCTCTGATGAAATCAGTGGCAGCAGATTCCTGTTTGCAGGTGGCTCATATGTCTCCTGCTGATACACAGGAGCGTCAACTGAACCAAAACAATAACCTGCTTATCAATGATCAGGTGTGTTTCTTTGATTTCTCCACCATATCGCCAACTGTTTGTATGCTTCAAGTCTAATTATTCTCACCCACAACATGTCATTCATCTACAGTATATATATTTAAAAAAGTATCTAATGCATATTAGATTGTGTGTGCATATACTGTATATGTACGCTTGTGTAAGGGTAAACAATCATCCTCAGTCCCTGGAGGAAGCTTTGATCATCAGTAGACATGTTGCTGAGGAACAGCAGCAGCAGCTTCCACCGTAAAGCCACTCTCTGTAGAAAACATGAAAACAGTGGGACACAAGTATTCTGCCTGCTTTCCATCTGCATTAAAATGCCTCATTAAAGGAATGCCGTGCTATACAACCAGCAAATGATGCCGCATATTGCTAATTTCTTCTACCACTAGCGCCGGTTTTCTTTGGCATCTGCGACAAATTAATGAGAAAACTCATTAATCTGCCTCCCAAAGCAAAATGACTGTCTGAATAAATTGTTGAATGCCATTGAAGAGAAACTTGATTAAAGCTGGAGTATGAGACTTTTGTCTCCCCCTTCTGGCAGTGAGAGTCATTACAAAAACACTACCAACACATGCTTATGTCATAGGCTCCGGTGTACTCCGTCGCTACTGTTACTGCTGTAAAATAGTAGATAAATCAGAATTTGATCCATTTGATTAAATTTGATTCCAGTATGATTAAATCATTCCATCACCATTCAAGTTAGCGGAGAGCTAACCCATAGTTAGCCAGCTCTGCCCATAGAGCATGAGCGGTATGCACTCATCCAGCCAGCATGGGAATGTCAAACCTAACACCAGAAATATACAGAGAGATTAACCTAGCAGGGATTGGCTTAATAAGTATTGTGTGAACTTGTTTGGAAAGAGCTTGAATGTAACAAATTCTCATTTATATGTAAAAAGTTCTGCACTGCAGGTTTATATGACCCTGCTGAGGTACGAATACACTCAAAAACAAGCAAACAGTAGGTAGGATAATCCCTGTTTGGGATTTAAAGGCACACTGTTTTTGTGTTTGAACAGAGGGGATCATTTCTACAGACTGTACTATTGGCATTCACAGTGTGGACAGCGGTGTAAATTAGACTTCCCAACAGCTGTGTGGTGTCTATGATCACTCTAGACTGGTTGATACAACACTGAACTCCAGCAGAGGACTCACAGGAGAGAAGCGGTTGTTAACTGTCAGCTCATATAATCAGATCATGAACAGTTACCAACAGTTTGTGATTGTTATGACAGATTACATGGTTTAGTGTAACCTCTCTGTATTGCTTTTGGCTCTGGGAAACAGAACTAAGTCATTACTAATGCAGACTTTCTCTTTCAAAAAAGACTGACAGTGAGGTTTGTCTGATCCAATACAATTTTTAAAAAAGTCTCAATAGACCTCTGTTACAATAAAGTCTCCCAACTGTTCATGATCTTTAAATGATTAGTAATACATTCATGGAAATTCCCATTTTTTGTTCAATTTCTTGTTAAATTGTGTAATGACCCTGACTGGAAAATAGTGCTACCTATTCCAAATAAGCCTACTCACACAATGATTTCTTTTTAAAAAGGATGAATAGATATGTGCAATATCCTTGGATGGAAACCAAGAATTTTTATTTCATTTTATTTAATATGCACAATTATGAAGAACTGATGTAAAGATGAAGCTTCCAGAGTCTGTTTGTAAGTAAGAAACTCATTTAACCCTCCTGTTGTCCTCGAGTCAAGGAAGGAAGGGAGGAAAGGAGGATGGAAGAAGGAAGGAAAGGAGGGAGGAAGGAAGGAAGGAAAGAAAGAAAGAAAGAAAGAAAGAAAGAAAGAGGAACAGAAGGAAGGAAGGAAGGAAGGGAGGAAAGGAAAGGAAAGAAGGAAGGCAGGTAGGAGGGAGGGAGGAAAAGAGGAAGGGGGAAGGAAGGAAGGAAAGAAGGACAGAGGAAAGAAGGAAGGGAAGAAGGGAGGGGGGGGGAAGAAAGAGAGAAGGAGAGAGGAAGGAAGGAAGGAAGGAAGAAAGGAAAGAAGGAACAGTCAACACAGATGGGTCAATTTGAACCCTGGAGGACGACACAAAGGTTATAAACAAAGCAATTTAGTTTTGGTTTCCCACCACGGCAGGTTAAACGGTGTTAGCTTGACAGTGTGTGAGCCAATTAAGTGTCTGTGGTCCATTCAGACATGTGTGTAATAACAGCTGGACAGAGAAGAGTGATGAGAAGAGGCATTTACAATTAGAAGGATGGAAAAATGACTGTGGATGAGATAACATAGATGGGAAGAGATAAAGCTGCTAATAAAAGAATTGTTCATAGATGTTATGATGAATATAAACATTACAACTCTACAAAAGTGTGTGCTGTAGTGCTCACTTATTTCAGGATATGAATACTATGCCTCACACTTTCTATTTGAGAAAGAGTGATGAAAGAAATACTCAAGAAGAGACTGCATTGTGTTACAGAGGCAGGAAGTAGTGTGAGGATTTAGGCTTTCTATAGCTGGATTTCCGCAGTATTTATCACAGCGATCTTCTTACACTGGTGTCAATACAGTTTAACATTCCTAAATAAATCACAGTACTGTCTACTAAGATGCCCATCCCTGTGAAAGCACTGTGCAGCACAAAGATCAAGGCATAACACTCACACTCAGATTCTCCAGTGCAGCATTAAGTGGTGTCCAAAATTACAAAAAGCAAAAGTGACTCACGATATTCATGAGAGTGAGGAGGTAATTCTGCACATGCTCCTTTCCGTGAAAACGAACCACAGAGTCATCAACTCCCAGCAGGACTTCTATGTTGTAGTCATCTTCTCCGGCATCGCGGCGTCGGCGGCGTCGGACTGTCTCGTTCACCTGCTTGGCTACAGAGTCGAGAGCTCCGGGAACATCCAGCTCTGGTCCTGTACAGAGATCAAGAAAAGAGGAGATATTTGTGTTGTGAGAATAATAATACACAGCAATACATATTCCTATAAACCAAAATATGTTTCACTCCCAAGGAAACCAAGGAAAAAAGTGTTAACATATATCCTTTTAAATAAAAGCCTTAGTTTAACCAATACTTGATTTAGTGCCAGTTAAATCTCATTTAAAACACAGGAGGTGCACAGCAGAACCACACTGTGTCATCTGGCTCTCAGTGACAAGCATAAACTGTATAAAAGAAATGGACGTAACATCCGTGACGTCACCCATTGGTTTGTGGACTGCTACTCGGAAGCCAATAGTTTCGAATCTAGGCAGCGCCATCTTGAAAATTTCAGGTGCATGCTAGGAAAATAAAAACATGGATTCTACTTATACGGGCATGAGGCGGAGCCATGGGCGGAGTGGGGAGGTTGCGAGGGCTGGATCTCGAGGACATTGGGGAATCAACCTGTCAATCAGGACGTAGCCACGCCCTAATGCATACCCTGCTTTATCATCAAATATAAAATCAGGGAGGCCAAAATGTCACAAATGAACATCATACTGCATTGAAGAAGGCTTTAAACTAGCGATTGAGACCATAAACACATTTTGAAAACGTTTACTGAGGTTAGAAAGCAAGTGAGAAGTTGGTGAATTCTCCATTGACTTGTATAGAGACGGAAGTCCTTTTGACACCAAAACAGTCGCCCCTGGTGGTCTTTTGATAGAATGCAGCTCTAAGTTACTTTCGCGTTGGCCTCATTTCAGAGGACCAGAACTCCCCGCCTGGTAGCAGCGCGATATTGTGATAAATGATTGATAGTTTAGGTTAAAAAAACAACTATTTGATGGTTTCACTTTCACAACTGTTGGTTGCACAAAATAACACATTTGATCTTGTCACTTCAGGCTCTTCTTCTTTTTTCCACAGTTTTTTGATGAAGATGAATCAATGATAAAAATAATTGTTGCAGCTCTAACAGGAAGTGGGACAAATAATTGAGGGACAGGGGTCAATATGATCACTTTTGCCCTGAGCAGTGTCTTGTTTGTTGCTGAACTTAGACACTCAAATTTGGAGAGTGAAGTGTGTGAAAAAAAAGCTGCACTATTTTGAAATGTACTTTTCATTCATGTAATAGTTTACATTTCTGCCTTTCACTCTTTTGTCTGCCCTGAGGTGACCAAGTGGGTATTTCAATTATTGTCTCACATACTGTGGCGACGTTTTCAGACATTACTCATACGTTAATAAGGCCTCAGGCTACATTTACTGTCTCTCTGAGCGTATGAGGTTAACATGTTTGTGACACAGTAGTAAAAGCTGCTGAACTGCTATCAGGTTATGCAAACCACTGATCATTTTTCAGCTGGTAGTAATAACACTCTAAGAACAAACAATCTATTGTTGTTTTAAGGCCACATTTTTGCAATTCACAGATTGTCCTCATTTGCGTTATGTAATAGGAAAATCTGATTTGACTTCAAAGCAAGTTTCTGTCATCACTCGAAAATGAAGGGAACTATCTGACTTGACAGTATTTGGTCCCCTCTACACTCGCTGGTTCTGGATCAGACCATGAAATTGCTAATACTTCTCTTTTTTGAAGGAATAGCCTGCCAGTACTTCGAATCTCCCTAATACCGCTCAGCTTTACACTCTGAAGGCCGAGGCCGTCTCTGTCGAACCTCTCAGGGAAATATGAAATCCTTCATTTGGATCTCTTCAGTAATCCTGATGAGAGCAAACAACTCCTTTTCTCCCGATTGAGTGGCTGCAGACTTTATAGTAGGACTCAGTGGAGATAAAATTTTACACTGTAACGACTGAAAAATGATCTCCTCTGTGGTATCAGCTGCTTTGTTGGTCATAAAAACCGCCAGCGGGAGAGTCACAGGTTCAAAACCTGGTGGAGGAAATATTGGCAAGCATGAGAATCAATCATCATCTTTGAGCGAGACTGTTTTGATTCAGTGGAGCTGCCGGCCAACTGTAAGGCTGATTATGCATACAGTTTGTTTTGTTTGGTCTCAGACTAAGTGGAAAATTGTATTTTTTTTCTGTTAGTTTCTTATTTGTTTCATTTTAATCTTGTTTGACATGATCTCAAATTGAAATGAAGAATGTGCCCCCTCAGTGCACTCCCGAGGTGTTTTAAGCAGTTTAAATATCTCAAATGTTTGCAGGCAGGCAGGAGGGATTGTTTTATCAGGCCCGCACCATCATTACATTACTCAAGGAGAGGTTTACGACTTATTATATCCTGCTGTTTATTAAAAGGAGAGGTTCGCAATGTTTCAAGTCTGCCCTGAAACAAAAGTCGTGTGCCAAAATGAACGCTGACACATGTTTTTTCTTGCTGTAACCCATAATCCTCATTCTGTACAAAAATCTATGTAAAAGTTTATGACAAATTGGTTAAATTAAGTCAATAGCTTTCAAAATTATAGTCTTTTCTGAGCCAAATTCCACCTTTTTGTGATAATCCTGAGACACTAAGAGGGAAGGTTTTTTTACTTAAAAGAAGTATAACTGTGGAAGGTATCCACCAAATTTGACAGGAGAGGCCTCCAGCCAGCCCTGTGAAACAAGATCTGTGCAGCGTATCTCCTTCCCTATGTACGAGGCTTCTCCGCTACATCCTCGCCAGCATCATTTGGCTCAGCCTCCCGCCTCCATCCAGCCAGCAGCCACCGGAGGCCGAGACACAAACAAAATCAACCCGCTATTGACCGAGACAGATCTGTAATTGATGTCTGAAATCAGGAGCTCGATTCACATTCTCAGCCAGAATCTGACGGCTGGCCAGACAGTCGAGTTATTAAGCAATATTTTTGTGGTGAAAAATATATCAATGAAAAGATTTTGAAAGTGGGGGAGAGGGGGGGGGCATATCGCTTCTATCCCCTTATTATGGAAATTATGCCTCAGTGCATACTCAGAAGCATATTATGAATATGCGATGATTGGGGCAGTGATTATATCAGGGTGGCCATGGCCCTCAGTGGCGCCATTGACCCCCTGGGGCCCTTGTGCATTTGTCTCAGTTGAGCAAATCCTCAATCTGATCCTCAAAAACCGAATATAAACTGAAGTGGAAGGAGGTCATCTTCCATTTGGTAATGTCCATAAACCTCTGCCTGTCTGCCAGCAACACAGCACTGGCCTTGAGCTAAAAAGTGGGTTCATGTAGGTTCACGCAGCCCATTTCCAAACAAACCAGAGTTGGTAAACAGAAGTCACATGGACTCACAAGTAGCTTGTGTATTAAAGACGTTTCGGTGACCCGTCATCCTGCCGTGTCAGAAAATTTGGCAGCCGGGTGTCAAAACAAATCTCGTTCCAATCTCGTGGCTACCTAAAGCATGATGACTGTGTTGGCAGTCTATACTGGAATTAACCTTCTTTGGTCTTCACACCACTTAAGCTCACATGAAGAATCAGATAAACAGACACATCTATTTATAACAATTCAACCTATTTGTGTTACTCTTGGAAGAAGATAAAGACATTTTCAGATGTCTTTTTAGTACCCATGTGTTCCCTTTCTGGTTAAATTAACTGAATGTACAGAGTAAACTCTTTTGCAAAACCACTCATAACATATTTGGCGTGAACACACCCTAAAAGACAGAACTATGATTTCTTTGAGAGCCTCCTAAGTATGGATGTCTGTACCTGAAGAAAGGTGAGGCAGAGCATTCCTGAAAAAGCTCCTCCACGCTCTGTGAACTTCCCCTGAGTAAATAAATGATCGAAGCATAAAAATAAAATAAATAAAAAATGAAATCACAGCTTTTATATTTCATCCCCATTGGGTGAAGATACTGTGCTGGCAAACACTTGGAAATCTAACGCCATAAATAAAAGCGCAGGCCATTTTTCATTTTTCCAGGGATTCTTAGGGCCGCAGACAGGGCCAGTGATTGAGTGGAGAGGGAGCTAAAATAAATAGGAAGAAATGGCTGCCACCTCAGTCGTGGCCCGGCTCCTACAGTGTTGGGATTGTGGAGCGCATTCCTCCTCTCCGCCGCTCCCGTCATGACACAGGCATTCTTGTGCAGCGGGCCAGCTCCCCCCCTCCCCCTCCTGAGTAAACAGGCTTTCTGAGGTCCCTACTTCAAACGCACAGGACTTCCCCTCAGCAGCGCTCCTTAAGACCGCTAGTGTGCTTCAGTCAGCGGTGAGTCCCCCCCTCCACCCCACTCCCTCCACTCCCACCCTTGCTCTCTCCGCCTTACCCCACCCCGGCCCACAGCCCAGTCCCACGGGAGCCCCACCATGCAGCAGCAGCAGCAGCAGCAGCCCAGGAGACAGGAGAGGCCCCCAGCCAGCGCCTGCCCACACGTGGCACTGAGCGGCAAGGTGGCAACGAGGCCAGCCAGAGCCGCCGCAGGCTAAAAATGGCACAGAGGTAGGCGACAGGCAACTCGCCATCAGCCCAGAGTGGAAATCTACTGTGTCCGCTGTGACGCCATTAATATCCACACTGCACTGTTCACAGATGCTCACACACTCCAGCAACCGAACGATTGATC
Organism: Scomber japonicus; assembly: GCF_027409825.1. Lineage (NCBI taxonomy): Eukaryota > Metazoa > Chordata > Actinopteri > Scombriformes > Scombridae > Scomber > Scomber japonicus. The sequence goes on from NC_070586.1 coordinate 9,651,228, forward strand.
GATTAATCACTTAAGTAGATAAACAGAAAATAAATAGCCAAATAGTTTGATAGTTGAATGATCGATTGTCTTCTTATAAGCAAAAATATTCTTGATTTGATGCTTTTCTTTGTCATACATGATAGTAAACTGAATATTTTTGTGCTTTGTACTGTTGATCAGACAAAGCAAGACATCCAATGACATCACCTTTTACTCTGAGGAATTCTCCGTCAGTATGTTCACATTTGTATATTTAGATTCATATACATATACGCCTCCTCATGTTTCTTAGCAAAACTGTAAGTACCTCTGACAGGAAAAGCATGCAGCACCTGACAGAGTATGTAGGACGTCACAGCAACAATAGGCAGCAATTTTGCATGAAAATATGGGCCGTAATCCTTTTATCTCCTTCTGCTACAGCAGGGCAGCAGGATTGGCCTATATAATGTACCTTGAGTGTGAAATGATGCAGACATACACTTTGCATAAAACCTACTTTCTCAGCTGAAAGTAATTTGTCTCATGCGGTAAAACCAGTAAGGGTTAAAGCGAAGTAGGACAAATAGACTAAGGGAGATAGATTTTTTTCTCTTGTACAATTGTTTTGTTAGATCAGTCAGCAGTGGTGTCACAGACAGTTCATACTTGATGAGTTTCAAACTTGAGAAGCAAGAAAATTCAAAATTCAAACTACTGTATAATGCCAGACATTATTTTTAATGACTGGGGGATTTGAATGGGACTTAATGTTAGAAGGACACTTTAGAGTGAGTCAGAGCCAGAGAAGAAGAAGGACCAGAGATCAAAAATAACAAATTCATCAACAGGGAGAGTGCTCGCTTTTAAGTCAGAGAGGTTGGTGCAAGTTTAGGTCAAGAATGATGTCAGACTCCTGACTCAGACCCACTGGATCATCACTGTCATAAGCAAAATAAACATCAATCAGACATATACTGTACAGTGGCCTTAACACAATTCCCCTGCAGAGGGAGAAAAGCTTTCATGTTCATCTGCCATCTAAGCAGGTGCATGCCACACAGCTCCATTTCTACACTGGCTTCCCATGTGAAAAAAATAACTCAAAAAGTGTGATCTAAGCAGCTTTGAAAAAGGCGAGATCACGGGTATACAGCATCACTACAATTGTGGTCGGTTCAAAAGGTTGCAATCTCAGAGGTATTCAGTCACAGAAACAGGAGACGAGACACCTCTTCAAAACATTTGCCATGTGGGAAATGTCTCTTGGCAGACCAACAGGAAATGTCAGGTAGCTTTGGCTGCAAACAATTCAGTACAGTCATGTCTGTATGGGGGGATGATGATGAGGTGAAAGGTTGTTTGGATGGTGAATTCTGCTTCCAAAAGCACCATTATACAGTAGACTCAAGTAGCATTCATTTTTATATATATATCGCCTCATATCACAACTCATAAATTTGCCTCAATGACTTCACAACCTGTATAGACCCTCTATCTTTAATCCTCTTCCAGGATGAACAGACCAAGATTACAGTATGGAAAAACATTACAGGTTCAGATATAAGGAGGAAATCGAACAACTGGTGTAACTCAGTGACTTCCAACGACAGGTTTGTGGACCCGCGTTGGGCTACAGAGCGTTCACTGTGGTGCCTGCAACAGTATTTAAACAGCAATTACCTTAAACTTGTCTGTCTATGTTGCATATTTCCTCATCACTCCCAGCTAAACATACAGCAGGATACTTTTAAATAAAGTCAGTCACCTTTCAAGTCATCAGTCTGCCATCACCTACAGTACTCTACTCATCAGCTACTTGACCTACATGTGCTGCATTCCTATAGGTATTAAACTATTTAGAGGAGTTAGGGGAGATAAAGTTTATTTCAGTTGTGGTAAACCCTCCCCTCCACATTGACCAGTTTTTAAAAAATTGATCAATAGAATAAACATTCAAGCAATAAACAACAGTTAAATAACCTTATAAATAACTTCATAACATGTCATACATACTGTACAGGCCCAGTAAGCATGGATTTAATCAGGTTTAATTGTCATTTCAGCCATTAAAAAACAGAAATTAAAATATATTCAAAAAACAACAACAAAACAAACAAACAAAGAAGGCATCAAAGGTATATAAAAAAAGTTAATTCAAATAAAGCATGCAGCCAAATTAAACTGCAAGTAAAATAATCAAGCATCCATTTCAACTGGTTTAAATTTGGTTGGTAAGTTACAGCTCTTTAGAGGTATTGATGTCTTGATTGCACATAACTGTGACTTCAACATAATTCAAATTCCTATACTCGTATAGTTAGAACCTGATGCATGTTAAAATGTAATAATTGAAATATTTAAATCTTATATGTAATGCAGAAAACTAAAAATTTACCCCACATAACAACTACTACTTTAACTCAGTACTGCATTTTCATTATCAAATGACCAAATCCATGCTTACTGGGTCTTAGCTGCAATGGCTTGGAGGCAAGTAAGTGATATACCTAGGCTCCATTAACACTTGTCCATAGAAAATGTGATGCTGAATTGGTACTTAAACATCAGAAAATTTCATTTTTCTCCATTCATGGCTGTACCATGATAATGTTCCTGTTATATAAGAAGAATATTTTTAGAAACATTCAGGTGACATGATGGTAATAACCTGTTCACCCAACGCTAAACACATAAAAGGTCTGATGCATGTCCTCTATTAGTTTATACGAAGAAAGCAATGTGTGACCAAAGCCACTAATGCTACAAATCTTTCTTGGTTGACATCTCATTTTACATTAGCCATGAATAAAGTTTATTATTCTGTTGCTGCACAATTTCATTCTGTTTGGAGCTGGATACGGGTTTCATGGAGGTATGAGTCAGTGAACAATAGTGTAAAATCAAGCGCCTTGATTCAGTAAATGCACAAGAATGCAAATTCAATCTTAACATGAAATAGAAAACAACACGACTGTCAATCTTATCTTTATCATTTTAGCAGCGCAGAGGTTCCACTACCGAAGTGTTCTGAAGCTGCACTTAATTTTATTCTTGCAATTTACTTCTTGTCATGTAAGGGAATTCTTGACTCCCTAGTGCACATAAAACCTGGATAATTACACTAGATTTTATGACTGAGGCAATATTGTTTTAGCCGCTCTCTTCCCTCTGCCTCAATTGAGTTGAAAATGAGCGGTGACAGCAGCAACAACAGCAGCCTAATTACAAGCAGCGCACTGCAACAGGAGAAAAGATGCTGGCTGAGGCATTTCTCATGGTGAGGACGCCATGCAGGTTTGTGGTTCTGTGTTGAAGTGTGCTGCAGATTTTTAAAAAGGTGCGTGTGTGTGTGTCTATGTGCATTCTCCGTGGCCCACCCGAAGCTTCTGAAACTCTAATAACAGGCTCGTGGGGAGTTTTAAGCATAAAATTGAAGCCAACACTCCTGCTCCCACTGGGCCTTATATTAAAGCATTACTAATGATTTCTTGTCAAGTCTTGGCTGTTTCGCCTAAGAAAAAAAACCCATGAAGTCCTTCACTGCAAAAAAGAACCACTAAAAAAAAAAAGGCTTCCTCCGAAAGTTTGTCACAGACTTTTCGGGCTACATTAACAGCAAATATAACGCTACACCTTATTATCAAAGCCTGCATGACAGAGATGGATATGATTTTCATGTGTATACAATATTAAATGGTTAACGGCTATATTTAAACACAACACTGTATGAAACTTTAAAGGACCAGTGTGTAAGATTTAGTGACATCTAGGGGTGAGGTCACAGATTGCTCGGTGGATGCGAAACCTACAAAAAATATGAAAAGCTACTGTGGAAACTTGGCGAGCTTCATGAAAAAGGAACCTCTCCCTATGTAGGGTTCATTTCAAGGTAATCGAAAATACAATGATTCATATTTTCAGGGGATTATACTCTAATTAAAACACACTTATGAATAATACATTTCAAGCCTGTTCCATTAGATGCTATTACAGTCTACTCACTGTATCTTTAAGATTTACAAGTGGATCAGTCTACTCTCCAAGGAAACATTATTTAGAGGCACTTAAATTGCTCTAATCAATCTTTTTATATGAACAATAGGCCAATATGAAATGAGTGACTAATATGCTGGATTTAAAAGTAGATCAAAGGAGATTTACAAAAGTTCCTGTGCAAGAGAAGATGGTTTAGAGGCACTTTAGTAGGTTTAATCGATATATTTCTTAATAAAAAATAGGTAAAATGACTTGACCGTGCTAGTCTTATCACAAATAATCTGCTGTTTCCCTCAGCTCTATCGAGCTTTTTACCATCTTTCAGCTCATTGTTTTAGTTTTACAACTCATAACTTTACCGTTCTGTCAATTCATCAACTTCATCGACATTGTTTCCAGCAACATTAAGCAGCATTTTAAACAAACAGGATCTGTTAAAAATCGGTCCAGCACCAAACAGCAAACAAAGTTAGAAGAACATTTAGCAGCTGAGGAGCTGGATTTCCCTCAAGAGTTAGTGGAAACAGAGCCAAAAGGAGTGGGCTGACATTCCTCTAGTAAATAACTCAAAATGAATGCTAATGCTCTGTACCTGCTGGATGTAAGAAACTTGCTAATAACTAAAAGTGGTAATATTATGTCGGTGTGGTGTTTACAGTTTGATCTGCTGCCCCCAAGTGACCTAAAATCAAATAAATACTCATCTAACTGTTAAATTTATACCACTCACTTTGCACATTCAAAGCAACCAGGGAAGCTAGTTAGCAAAGCCTGCAGACGCTCCAAGACCATGAAAACCAGAGTCAAATGTTTTAGAAATCTCAATTCATATGATTATATTCTAGTAGGTGGAGATAAGATTGGAAAGTCAGCACTGACGTCACAAGAAAGACCAAACTGGGTAAACTAGCTGCTTGTTGTGACATTGACAGAACTGACCAAAGCCTGGAGAAATATACCACCCAGACAGCCGCTATCATCACCGGCCTCCAAGAAAATGTCACATTGTGTGGGTGAGACAGAGGTCAACCTGTTCTGCCCAAACCAGGTAAACAGAACGCACTCATGGAGGTACACACAGGAACGTCCGCAAACTGTGAGCACATAGTGAAAGGTGGGCAATGTTTCAAGACTTGGACAAGATTTCCTCCTACGGCCCACACGTTTACCACGTAACATGGGATTATTCCTCCTCAGAGCGGTTCTGGATCAGACGAATGTTCAAACACATACAAATATATAATGTGGGTGCAAATTAAAAAGAAATGGGACCTTGTTATAATAAAGTATCACCAACCTAGTATCAAAGTCAAAGCTATTCCTCCAGCACAAAAATATTTATAATGATGTTATTTGGTTGTTAAAATGGCCAACAGGCAAAGCTGATAACATGAAACCGTAAATAAAAAAAACACTTTTGATATAAAATACAAACTAGAACAAACACACTAAGGTAGTATATGACAGTCTACACATGTGTCTGCCATGAAAAAGAGTAATTTGGCATGCCTGTTGGACGCTGACAGCTGAAACATGAACTGATGATGCTGCCAGTGACAGCAGAGCGCCAGTGAAGAATTGAAGGGTTTTTTTTGTTGCTGTTGTGTTTTGGCTTCCTGTGGAGGTACACACGCTTCAAAAACAACACATTTTATCAAAGTAAATATCACGCCATCCACCTGTTTCATTATACAGTGATTTTCCTCAGCCCTGAAATTAAATGTCAGCTTTGATATGTCATACAGTGTATCTGATAGCCATGTTTGATGTGGGTGTTTTAATTTAAAAAGGGACTATTTTTGCTATGAAAATTTAAACAAAGAGATACTTTAATAATCCTGAGGGAATTTTTAGTGTCACAATAACCTTTTGTAATTATTATTTATGGTGTATGTAGTGATGCAAAGGTCTTTAACAAAATACTTGTTCACTCTATAATGCAAAGCTTTCATTTTCATTGACTCATTGGCATTTTATGTTTCCCTGCAGGCACGAGAACCTGCAATCTGTAAAGGGTAATGATTATGAAAAGGCTGAGTTTAAGTAGTCTCTCAAGTCAATAGTTACTACAGCAAAGGTTGTTCAACATGGCGACACTGTTGTACACTTCAGAAGCATTAGCATCCTAGATCAATGCACATTCACATCATTATGGTCATTGTTAAACTATTACAATCACTGAGAAATAATTATTACAAACAATAATCAGTGTGTCTGGATGCTTCATCTGATTAAAACATCATAAGGCTGCTGATGATGACGGCTTGATTTTAATTTGTTGTTTTAATCCTTAAGTATTTTTTGCCAATCATTTATGTAAATACAGTAGGAGATCTGAGGAGAAATGGAAGTGTTATGAGAGCTATATTTAGAAAATCAAGTCTCTCACAAATCTCTGAACATATGCCAAAGCTCTGATCACATTAAAGCAGATTGTGAGGCTTTAATTAAGGCTTTAAAACTTTCCAAGCACCGACTGCTTCTGTAGCATATTATCAAAATCTGTCAGGTACTGAAAGCTAGTTAAAAATGGTTGATCAAAGTCCTAATTAAGTTAACTTACTGTGTAATCACATATAATCTGAATTAAACTGTACTTCACACTGTATTTTATTCATGCCGAACTTGTACAGCTCTTTGTTTTAATGCAGCAATGAACAGAGATGCAAACTGGTCACAAAAAAAGGAAAAGGGTTTTCCAGGCACGCCTACTACTACTGTTTGTTTACTGAAGCAAACCAATCAGAACAGAGGGAGCTAAATGACCTGTTTCAGACAGATGTTGAACTGAGGGGCTTTAAAAAGAGCCAGTTTAAGATGAATAAGGAGCTTTTTGACCTGTTAATCGTGCAAAGATATTCCAGTAAAGCCCCAGAACACACATATACACCTGGAAATGTGAATCACTCATCCTACCTTTAAAAGGCCTTTATTTAGATAACATACAAATGGTGACCAGTGTAAGTGCTTCAGCTTTTCAATTTCGCAAACTCCCTGTTATTAGTATTCAGTTCAAATGATTGTGCGCCTAGCAACAACCTTCATATTGGCATCAGATTTAAAACCTGTGTTTATCCACCTCATGTGACAACCCATACTATAGCTTGAGATACACAGAAGCATATAAAATGTAGCTTCAACACAAAATCACAAATTTGTTTACATTTTTTATTCAAGTAACAAGTTTAAACAAATGAGAGAGGGACTTGGACAGAGCTACCATAGATGTTTTTCTCTGCTTCCAGTCTCGATGCTAACCACTTCCTGTTTTGAGGTCCTTACTTCATGCATCAATCGTCTTATCTCACTCTCAGATTGAAATCTTACAATTCAAACAATTTCTTCAACTTGAACCTGCTTGATCTTTACTCTCATACCAATTCTATGAGTTTCTGTGTTGCAAAATTGCTTATCTTGTAGCTGTTGAGTAACAAACTTGTGTGGAGTGTGTTTGTGTGTGAGAGAGAGAGAGAGAGAGAGAGAGAGAGAGAGAGAGAGAGAGAGAGAGAGAGAGAGAGAGAGAGAGAGAGAGAGAGAGAGAGAGAGAGAGAGAGAGAGAGAGAGAGAGAGAGAGAGAGAGAGAGAGAGAGAGAGAGAGAGAGAGAGAGAGAGAGAGAGAGACCTGAATCAGACAACGGTAGGCCTTGTTGGGGTCGGTCAGTTACAACTTGCAGCAAAACTTAGACTTCATTCATGGAAGGGTGCGAACTGCCTTTTTGGAAGAAATGCCCACTGTATTTCCTTTCAGGGGAGTTCAATATATTTTGGTGACCTGCATCTGTTTTATTTTTTCCTGAGTTGCTCTCTTTCTCTCAGAGAACAAACAACCTAATGTCATCGTCGAAAAGGCCAAGTGACAAACTGTTTAATGCTCTCCCCCCTCCCCCTCCCCCCCCTCCCCCTCCCCAACACAACTTATCCAACAGAGAAATCCAAGGACCTAAAACACTGAAGCATTAATGAAAAAGTAAGGCGTGATGGAAGCGTATGAATGGAGCCTATTTCTAACTCTGCCGAGGATGTTTTTGGTCCTGTTTGCTTCTTAGTTGGCAGGATATCTGAAAGGCTACTTGAACAAATTACTATAAAATGTTGTGAGGTATTAGGTCATGGGAATACTGCACTTATTTGAAGGATCCAGATGCAGATTAAAAAGTTGTTCTGTTGCTTTGGCTTTGAATCACAGTCGACTCACATTGTTACTGTGTGTAGTTTCTAGCATGTTCTTCTCGTGTTAGCGTAGGTTTCTGCCATGTGCTTCAGTTTCCTCCCACCATCAAAGGCATATATGTTTAGGGTTAAAACTCCTGTTAAAACTGAGGGACTGGCAAACTGGAGTTGGTCTCCGGGATTGGGGGGGGGGGGGGTTCGCTTCAGCTGCTGACTGCTCCTAGTGTGTGTTTACAGGATAGGTCAAATGTAGAGGATCAATCGCCCACAGCAATCAATAAAGTAGTAGAAGACTGTGTGGAGCCTTTGCAGAGGCGTGAAGTCCCCTCGCTCATTTCCAGTTCATCTTTCATTCTTATTTCAAAAAGAATTTTACAGCTCATAATATAATAATCCAATAAAATGGCAACTTACTGAAGAGATAAAAAAGAGAAACAAGATATTTCCATAACTCAAAGGACTGAGGGGTCTGCTAGTTTTTCCAGCTCATCACCGCTGCAGCTGGTTTCAATGATGATAATTTCCCTGATGAGTTAATCCTGTTACAGTCCAGCCACACACAAAACATGACGAAGCAGGCCAAGCACCACCAACGCCTCATCTTCTCAATCCAAATGTTGTCTGTTTACTCGTATGATTGCTGGGTTTAGTAGTGAAACAGGCTTGTGAAGGAGCTTCCTCAAAGTAGAACTTTACTTCAGGAATAAATGAAACTGCCTGCAATTCATATTTAATTAAATGAAGCTCCAGGGCATGAGTTTGGTTTTATAACTGCAGGGGTCCTTCAAACCCTCCCATCTCTTTTATACATTCATATCAATTTAGCAAATAACATTCAACTGGTCATCATGTTTCCATTCAAATAATTTTAAACATTGAAATTCTGTGGAAATAGCTGTCTCTGTATATTTTTTTGCCCACTTTCCAACTCTATTCCTATGAGTACAAGGTAATATTTGACCGTCTCTCTTCTTTCATCAAGGTAATGACAGCTTGGCAGTCAGAGGACACTGCGCAGAGAGATTTTACTGAATAAAATAAAAATGGAAATAATGCCCTTGATTAAACTCTAAACAGATCTCAGGTGTTGAATCGTGTGCTGCAACTTTCCCCTTCCACATCATGCTCTGTGCAAGCAACGACACCATGTATATCATGTATGTATATATGCACATGTACATCACATTTCATTGATGAATATCATAATAATAGGATGTGAAAGTTCACTATTGTTTATATTGTTTATAATCCTCAATAAATTAATGTTGAACTACTAAAAAATTGTACACTACAGCAGATTTCTTCACAGTAAAAGACACAACAGTAGTCTGACAGTAACATACCACAAAAAGCTGAATTTTTGATAACAAATCCTACAAATCCGGCCATTGATCATGACTGACTGATTGGCAACTGACACATCAGCTTTTTGAGATTTAATGCTCCCACCTCAAAAAGCACTTTCACCAACAACCCTTAATCACAGGGCTAGAACTGAGATATTTCTTTGATGTGCTTGTTATAATTTACAGATATGAGCAGTGTTATAGCAGCTCTTCTTACACAATGTAAAGACACTTCAGTCCAGCAATAAAAAAAACTCAATAATAACTGGTAGCCTGGTTCGTCAACCATCTTGGTGCAGTTCTTTTGGGCAGGTGTGAACACAGCACTATGTTGCAAACCAAAGCAACCAGACTGAGACTGAGACTTGTTGAGGAGGTGGTCTTGGTCCAGTTACAAACAAACTCTGGTTCAGTTTCGTATCCGTCGGTGGTCAGCAAATATGAGTGTTTAGAGAGAGCGCATGTGTGTGTTGGTGAATGCGAAGTGTTGGTTATACTGTACGCTGCTGCTGCTGCTGTGTGTGTGTGTGTGTGTGTGTGTGTGTGTGTGTGTGTGTGTGTGGTGTGTGTGTGTGTGTGTGTGTGTGTGTGTGTGTGTGTGTGTGTGTGTGTGTGTGTGTGTGTGTGTGTGTGTGTGTGTGTGTGTGTGTTGCTGTTGCATGAGTTAAATGAGAAGGGATGCTGACGTGAAACTGAAGCATGGCAAAATAAACTGTGGAGGCCCGCAACAGTTTGACACAGCATTGGTAAACCCCACACATTGTTCTCTAGACCAAACGATGACCACAATTACAAAGAAATGGAGAGCTATCCCGGAAGAAAAACAAACACTCATTTCTCCCCTCACCAACCCCACAAGATTCCTGTCCAATGAATGGAGTGACGGCTTTTGTTGATACATTTTGGTTCGCTTCACCAAACCGAACCAAAGGGGAAATGCAAAAAAGTACCAACTAATCAACCGATTCAGACCAATACAAACAAACTATAGGTGTGAAAACGCCTAAAGTGTTGCCACTCCCAGGAATGCTAAACACACAAATCTCCTTTTGTGTCCAACATACAGCTGCAATCCAATTTTTTTTTCTTTCTATTAGTTTTGGATCAGTATTTCTATATAAAGACAATGCTGATGAGCATCTAGAGGACACAGTGGATGTAATATCACAACAAGCAACAGGAATGTGAAGTATTTGGCTCTAGCTAGCAGGCAGACTGGATGGAAAGAGGGGAAAAAGGAGAAAGGGATGCTCATGAGCTCCTTCCAGCTGCCATGTGACTTTTGGAAAAGCAACTTGGACGATTCACAGCGAGTCAGGAGAAAACACAACTGAGCTTTTTTTTTTTTTTTTCTTAATTCAAAATATTTCTCAATGCTCCCAAGGTCTTTTCCATCCTCCAGATTCTTGGCTTGTGCCGAAGTCGCTAATTATCACCAGGTTTCAAATGGAAAGAACTCATCAGACGCATTCAGGGTTCATACTTCTAAAGACACGAGGCAATGTGGAAAATATCTTCCGGATCTGCTGGTTCATCATGCAAAGAGGTATGCAGAAATATCAGACGAAGCACAATCACCTTCATTAACATTATTTACTTTGGTGATGGCCTTGCAGACAGAAGGAGTGTCTGGTGTTGCGTTAAACTTGTGTTTTATCTCTAGATTTACCCCCGCACTGATTTTCAGCCTCAAGAATCTGCAGAAGACTTCAAAGCCTTTGAGGAGTCGCATACTGAGTGTTTCCACTCACCTCTGACACTGCTGAAATTGAATTCTGTTCACAACACATTAAAGAAACCATCCTCTATAACAGGACAAACAAAACTCCTTCTGTGCCCCTTTTATCGATGTGATCAGGATGTTATATAATAGTCCGACAATGCTACCTCTCCCCCCACCAACCCAGTCCTGGAGTAAGCTACAGGCAGCTGTGACACAAATTTTTATGGCAAGGTAAGCGACCACACATCAAGCTCTGTACAATGCAGCGGGAGAAAAAGGCCGGTGGTCTGTCTCTTCCAAATGTTTAATTCTATTACTGGGCTTTAACGCTTAAACCCTCATAAACCTTGCTTCAGCCTGAGGCATTTGAGTCGTGCTCTGGAAGAAAGTCTCATAAGTCCTTCCAAGATCTTCTGTATTCTAATGTGCCTATTAAACAGTGTCTATTAGCTTGGTTTACAGCAGGGAAAACATTGATAGCTATGCACTAGAAGCCACCTCGATCCCTTTTCTTTTTGAGTGTAGGTTCTTACATACCAAGATATTGTGTGAATGGAGGTATTGACAGTCTGTGTACATGCAACAAAGATAATGATGAACACTTAACCTTGTTATTTCTATTTCTATTTCTTCTTTTGGATACTGATTGTGAGCATTGTTACCCATTTGGACAAGGCCTCTTTCCCTCATTGTTACATTACATGCTATACAAATGTCAATAAAAGAAAAAAAATGATTGCAAAAAACATACAAAAGGTAAATTGCTTTTCTTATCACTAAACACACTTCTCACATTCATGTATGTAATTGAAAACAAATGTCTCACACTGTCTCATAGAAATGAGATGACGATGTAACCTTTTTAAAAGTTCCTCATCAAGCTCCGTCATGTTTGACAGAGGAGGGGGAAAAAAGGGCAGATTGATGTATTTTTATATTTCCAAGAGCAGGTATCTTAGAACAGGTATGAGGAAGTCAAATTACAGCAAGACTGAGTGGAATAGGAAAAGGTATTGGGTTCTTCAGATGATTCATTTGTTTTTATCACAAGATGTCACAGAACACAAACTACTCCCTAAATAGAGCTCAGCCCAGCAGACAGAGTAGTGAATTAGCTCTTTCTTTTCAGCATTGAGCTGTGCAGAAAGTAAACAATCTATTAGTAAGAAAATACAGCATCACATTACACACCTTATTTTATTCACCCAAACCTATTTGTATATCTTAAACCAAAGATGCTGCTGTCAATGGTAGCCTATGATTCAGTTAACAGGGCCGAATTTCATCAGGGCTTCAATGAACCAAAACAAACAACAGAAAACAGCTGGCTATATAGCTCCAGTGTTAAATAAAAAGGCTTTACATCAATAACTGTGACAGCCTCCACCGGCAGACCTGGATTACCTGCTGCAGGCTATTTTCTCTCTGTGCCAGTTCAGGTAAAGAAGCTGGAACTAAATAATGCCATCGATATGAGATGCATCACACCTTTAAACAAGAAGAATTGCAGGTTGTACTCAGTCAAACACTGATTATATTTTGGCATATATTGCTGCCTGTATGGCTAAATAGATGGACGACAGAAGGCTGTAGGGTTGAAGCTAGCAGCCACAGAGAAGAGGAGTCAAAGAAGGACTACTTTGGCTATAATCCTTTAATCAATTCATCAATTTTCACTTTAAAATACCAAGAATTGAACACCAAAGACTAATCCAGGTTTATCTGATAATGGCTCGGTGTGACTGAGCATCTAATTTAGTAACTAAAAAGAAGAGGTTTAGTGTTAACAACATGTATGCTAACTGCAGACTTGTTAATTTTAGCTCCGGTTCCGGTCCTCTGAAATGAGGCCAATGCAGAAGTAACTTAGAACTGCATTCTATCAAAAGGCCACCAGGGGGCGACCGTTTTGGTGTCAAAAGGACTTCCGTCTCTATACAAGTCAATGGAGAATTCACCAAATTCTCACTTGATTTCTAACCTCAGTAAACGTTTTCAAAATGTGTTTATGGTCTCAATCGCTAGTTTAAAGCCTTCTTCAATGCAGTATGATGTTCATTTGTGACATTTTGGCCTCCCTGATTTTATATTTGACGATAAAGCAGGGTATGCATTAGGGCGTGGCTACGTCCTGATTGACAAGTTGATTGACCAATGTCCTCGAGATCCAGCCCTCGCAACCATAGCAACCTACCATGGCCCCGCCTCATGCCCATATAAGTAGAATCTATGTTTTTATTTTTCCCAGCATGCACCTGAAATTTTCAAGATGGCGCTGCCCAGATTCAAAACTATTGGCTTCCGAGCAGCAGTCCACAAACCAATCTGTGACGTCACGGATGTCACTTCCATTCCTTTTATACAGTCTATGATCTAGATGCATATCGAATCGTTTATCACAGAGAGATGTGCAACCCTAATTTGTACATAATGTTACTATAATTATGTACAATATTTTTTACCACTATTGTTTTATATTGCTTGTGTACTTATTTGTTATTCTTTATACTTTTTATTGACACTTTTTTACTGTCCACTTTGTTGCTGTAATATTGTTAATTCCCCCCATCATGGGACTAATAAAGGAATATCATATTGTATCTTATTTTATGCTCACATATCCCCAAAGACACATCTTCTAACAGAGATTGTAACATTGAGCACTGTCACAGGCACTCAGTAGCTGAAGCACTAGTTTTACTTGTATTATTACCAGAATCTGTGAGGAACGACATCATCTGTTTACTGTAGCTATGATTGGTGCACTGGGGGAAAAGTGGTAGTGCTTTCAACTGGGATGCTGTTGGTAATTCTAAATTTGTTCATTGCAGTGAACAACCTGAAACAACTAGTCTCCTAATGGTCATCAAGGAGCTCCTCTAAAGCAGTCGGAGGTGCCACAACTTGCTCAAAGCAAATTCCACAATCGTTTTTTTTTTTTTGCTGTTGTTGTTTTAAAAGAAAAGTGACTGTTTATCCTTCCTGCCTATACCACTTGGTCTAAGGAATGTAACTACTGACCCTTACAAGTTCATTTAACCACTTGGCCATCATCCCCGTCCAGCCATCCTCTATCTTGTGACATGTCTTAACGTTGCATTACTCAATAGTGCAATATTTTACAACATTCAGCAAATGACAAAAATGTTCTAATTCCCTCTGTGGTGCAGGCGTTGGGCAGATGTGTAAAAACCCTCCCAGAGAGAAAGAAGCACAACCTCAGTCTGCTTCACCTGGAAACAGATGGTCAAACATCATTCATCTTTCATCCCTGGTTTGGTACGGACCTCTGGAAGCCTTTGTGGAGCTTTTCCTTTTAGAAATCAAAGGAATCCTGAGACCGGAGCGGAGAAATGGATTTGTTGATCCTCTCACAACTGAGTACAGTATCTCCATGCGAAGTTAGGGAAAAAAAGGGGCCAGGCAGTGTACCTTCAACCCCCTCCTCCACACACACACATACACATACACACACACACACACACACAAAAGAGAAAGCCAAGCACACAGGCACCTTGCACAAACCTTTTCATCCAGGGAAGGATTGCTGAGTACACATGTGCCCTACTTTGTATTGTACACATTAACTGAGCAGCTTAAGTCATTCATTTCCCTCTGACCAGGCGAGCCACAATTCAAGAGGAACCTCACTACAATATATGAAGCAATTACCCAACCAAACCTCAGGGTTAATTTCCTGCCAGCTGCAATGGGCCAGTGAAATGTGTTGTGCATATATTTCCTCACCTGTCAGCAGACTGTGCCATAATGTGTAAATCTAATAGGAGGAAATAGGAAGGCTTTACATTTAATCAGGACCTAACAGGACTCAGATTTGTCTCTACTGCTTCCAATGCATTTGTGACTTGTCTGCAGTAATAGTGATTAGGTTAATAATTACAGCAGTAAGCAGCTTGGCAGCAATGAAAATGTTTTACTCCAACTACTATTGCCAATTACGCTAAATGAGCCCTCAGTTTACTCACTCCCCTCCCCTCCGATAGATCACATTTTCAGCTGAATTCTATCAGGATTACGCACTAAAAACTATTGTATTCTGCTTCCTTCTTTAAATGTTTTTCATTCCTGCCAGCTCACCAAATTCCTCCACACTCAGCCAGCCCCCACTCTGCTTAACACATCTGTGTGACAAATATAAATCACTATTTTCCCTTACTGTAAAGATCCCTTTCTTTCTCTCTCTCCGAGTCTATCTTTTTTCTTTCCTCACCGTCACTGTCAGAGCTTGGCTTATTTTCTCCTGAGTTCCACCAGATTGTGAAAGTCATCGATACACCCTCAGACACGAGTTTCTACCTCTATTTTCACTACCATGTGAAAATAAAACCTAATATCCAAGTGCTGCAAAGGGTGAATCCCTCACCTGGGCGTTAGGCCAGATAACAGCAGATCAGATCTCAGGGGCACACTGAGGAGTCCAGACATTTGCTCTCACTGTAATTCTCATTTCCTCGGGAATCACACTCACCCATCTGTCAGCGTGATTGTCTGTGTGTGTGTGTGTGTGTGTGTGTGTATGTATGAGATATTCAAAAATATATGTTCACATGAGAAATTGTGTGTTTGTGTAATAACCTGACATATTAATTTAAACCTCTACAAGGCTTTAGAGCTGAAACTGTATTTTGTGTGTTTTATGTTATTGTAATAAAATGTTTTGGACTCTCATGTTTCGGGAAATTGTGACTTTTTTCTCCATTTCATAGGCTAAACTTTTAAAGGATTAATAAAAAAAGACAGATTGATGAACACATTGAACATCAAATTGGTTTAACTGTTATGTTTTTAGTTACAGAGGTATCGTCTGTAGGGTTAGGGTTAGTTTCTCTCCAACTTAAGACAACATAGCCCATTCACCTTCATTCATCCTGCTGCAACAAACAACAAATCTGTCTAGTTTGAGTCACGTCTGCAATGCTTCTGTTTGGCTTTGTTGATGAGGATCATCATGTTGTAGGTAATTTTCAGACTGAACACAAAGCATATGTACAACCCATACTTATCAGGATGGAATAAACACACACGCAAACACTTACTTACATAAAGATTTGCAAAGTAAAATGCAGCAAAGAAGCTGACAATCTTCTCTTCAGGTGTGGTTTAGTTAAGGTAATTATATCAATCTCTTAAAACATGCAGTTTGTTGTTTTTTTGTCCTTACTGTATCTTATTGCTGCTAGAAATATTTGCCCAGAGCGATGCAGGAATTACAAGTTACAATAACTCTGACTTGGCTTAAATATTTGAAATACACAAAACTAAATTCCTGACTCACAGGTTCAAAATATAGCGTAGGGAACAACAATACTAGATGGTAAAGACAAAACCGAAGAAAGACGCACAAAAAACAAGACCCTTAACTCGCCTGGACATGAGACCCTGGACCATCGCACCAACAAGTCACACTCATCAAAACAGACATGAAATGAGATTAACACACGCATCGTGACGGTATAATCGGATGAGGAAGAAATATAAGCCACAAAAAAAGAAGCTTGAAAATACCTCAGTTTTACAGGATAAGTACATTCAAAGTGTTAGAAAGGTCAGAAACTTCACTTCAAGATCAAAGAGACGAGAGGATAAACTCTCCCAGCCGTGTGAAGACTTACACAGAAAGGTTAAAGTCAGGATAGCAAACAGATATGATATATCGACAGTATGAACATATCTGTGCCCTTTTTAACCTTTGTGTCTCCCTCCCGGGTCAAATTGACCCCGTCTTTTTTGACTGTTCCTTCTTTCCTCCCTTCCTTCTTTCCTTCCTTCCTCCCTCCCTCCTTCTCTTTCTTTCTTCCCCCTACCTTCCTTCTTTCCTCTGTCCTTCCTTCTTTCCTCCCTCCCCCCTTCCTCCCTTCTTTCCTTCCTTCCATCCCTCCCTCCTTTCCTTTCTTCCTCCCCTTTTTCCTTCCCTCCTTCCTTCCTCCCTCCTTTCCTTCCTTCTTGCCTTCCTTCTTCCTCCCTTCCTTCCTTCTTTAACCCTTCCTTCCTTCCTTTCTCCCCTTTTTCCTTCCCTCCTTCCTTCCTCCCTTCCTTCTTCCTCCCTTCCTTGACTCAAGGACAACAGGAGGGTTAATCCATATACACACACCACCATGGAATACATACAGTACGTCAAAAATAATGTAATTGTTTGCTCATGTAATGAACCGTAGATATCCAGATTACTATATAATTCCTTGTGTAAGAGGACTAATACAAAATTATGAACATATACAAAAAGATACATTTTTTATCATTGCTGTTGAAATCAGCATTCAGCAAAGAGATGACAAAAAAGGTGAAGTTTAACTCCCAGCTGGATGCATACATACAACCACATGTACCTTTCTTGTATCGAGTAGCTTCTCGATATCCAGAGAGATTGATTGATCTGTTCCCAATGGGGTTTTCCACAACCTTCAGTGAGCTTGAAAATATCAGAAGCTTCCCAAGAGAAACAGAGAGAGACGTAAGCTGGGGCAAAAGCAGGAGAACTGAAAATGTTCCTCCGTGCCTTTACCTTGACCTAAAGTCTCTCATATATATGTGTGTGTGTGTACCCAGGAGACTTTTTCTCATCCACCAAACAATAGAAGAGAAGAAGCTGGAGACGCAACTGTCCAGGCAGATGTGTCAATGTATCACCACGATATCAAAAAACCCATTCACTTTGAGATTCTAGGCACGTTTTTCATTTGCTTGTAGCTGAATCAGTTTGCCTCCAGAAAACAAATTTGCTCACAGTCAGAAACTCTCGCTTTGTTCGTGTGTCTGTTTGAGTCCTCGGGGAAAACCAGGTATTCACCACCTTGAGAGAGAGAGAGCATCGACCAAATGAGAATCTTTTACTTCTGTCATGGCTTCAGGACTGAGGTGTGGTAGATCTTTTTTTTTTTTTTAGCAGATGTAGTTGCCCTCTGATCATAGAATTGATATTCAACATTTACATTTTTTCAAAGCGCTCCTCAAGATCTTCTCATACATCTTTGACTTAACCCTTCAAGCCTGATTGATGCAATATGACCAAAGAATTGCACTCCTTATTCCCAAGTCAAGTCAAAGCTGAACACACACATATAGTAGCACATATTTTTGTATATTCAGCGTGACTTCAGTGCAAAACTTTTCAAGGATATCCATGTCTTTGATGCCAATCACGGAAAAAAGTCAATAACTAGAAATACTGCCTCACGGTTCTACGCCTCCATCAACCAGCCAAGTTGCAGTTTACACCCGTGTCTATCCAGACTCATATAATATTAGTGAAGACTTTGAAGGAATTTAATAAAATATATTTATTTAAGTGTTTTTTTCCTTGTATGTGTTCACAGTTGATTCTCACAGATCTCAAGGTTGTAGCTCTAGCAGTAGACGATGCTTCAGATGTAGATGTTGCTGCAAAGAAGCTACGGATTCTAAAATGTCAATGCTTCACACACGAATCCTTTATAATTAGAATATGTTTTCTGAGTTCAAACCAGGAGCCAAGTTTTATGAGATCACAATGACCATGACCATACAACACCCAAATTGTAATCAGGTCATCCTTGAGTCCAAGCGGACATTTGTGCCAAATTTGAGGAAATTCCCTCAAGGCATTCCTGAAATATCACATTTACGAGATAGGAATGGACCGATGGACTTCCCAGCCTTGGAGACTTAAAAAAATAAGAAAGAAAGACGCTGATAATCAATATGTTTATAGGTTTTCTTTCCTGTGGTGTTTATCTGCACATTCATGGTTACAGTGTTAACAGAAACTGCCAGTAGCTAAATCTACTGACTTTTTTGTGATGCAAATTTGCCACAGTGTAAACAAGCACAGGCCAATAGCACATGTTTGTCTAGTAAAATAGAAATAACACAAAAGAATAAATTATGAGTGATAAAATCTGTTAATAATTTATTTTTTCAATTCATTTTTGACAACACTGAAGCTCACAATGTCTTATCAACATGATTCTTATATTCCTGACTCTCCTATACAGATATTTGTGCTGTGTTGAAACCCTATGGAACATGTAATCACAGGATTACATATAGAAAAGCTGCTAATAATCATCCTTAACAGAGCTCCACTGGATCAACACTCCGATAAGAGACAGTTTATATTGTTATCCATGTATCCATAGTAACATCTGCGAGCCAACAGTGATTCATTTATTTATTCTGTTTTTTTTATTATTATTGGCAAAATAATTGAATTCTATCAACTAGTGCTTACTTCACATTATGTGGACATAATTTGGACAGCACTAGATCTCACACACTATGAAAAACTCAGAAGGTAAACTTAGTTAATGTTTAAACTTGAACCTTGACCTTAGAAACAGCAGCTAACATCAGATTGAAAGCTACTAAATTGACCTTGTCTCAGATCTTGACTGTTTATCTCTTGAAGCATCAAAGGTGAAGAATGAACTACGACCCTCAGCTTTTAACCCTTTACATCTCAGGCTCTCTTGCTCAGGTTTCACTCCCTTTATTTACAGACTTCTAGCACAACATTTCATGCAGGTATGCAACATATCAATCATTTCCAGGTAAATTGGGACTACTCAGGAGACAAATATATGTTTAGGATCATGTCGGTTGCTAGTATAGAAGCCATTACTAGGAAGTGGCTGAAGACAGAGGCACCTAAGAGGGAGGATTGGGTTGATGTAATGCATAATATTTATATTTATATGATGGAAAGCTTGGTCAGATTAGAAACTGGTAAATTAAAAAAATTCTGGAAAAACTGGGTAGAATTTGTATCACCACTCAGATCAGACTTTATTGAGTAATGATATTGTATCCTATAAACTCCTTGTTTCTAGCTACATACTTTGTTTGTTTTTCATTTAGTCATATGATTATAAGTTTTTCAATGTCTTCCATTAAGAGGAAAGGAAGTGTGTAAGAAGAAGAGAGAACTGGAAAAAAGAGAAAACAAACCTGGACTTGTCTTGATGTTAATTTTGCTGTATGGATGACTATACATGAGATTATGTCTGGTTATGGTTTGTATCTTGATTGATATCAATAAAAAGATAATTACAAAAAAAAGAAATACCATAAATTTGCATGTTTTACTATATGTATGTATGTAATGTTTTTGTGGTAGTTCAACTGCATGCATTACTGTAAAATGTTCTCTTTATTATATTCAGACAGAGTGAAACTTTGCTTGTTTTTTTAAGGTAGTATTTTACAGTGAGAAACAGAAACACTTCTACAATTTTTTGGGGACTTTTGCACCTGGACATGAAAGAAAATAATGTGCAATATGTGGCATGCCTGGCTAAGAAATGTAAATACAGGGAGTGAGAACTGAGCAAGAAAGCCCAAGGGGTTAAAAGGGTTAAAAGGGTTAAAAGCTGAGGGTCAAAGTTCATTCTTGACCTTTGATACCACAGTTGAGAAAACAATCAGTGCCTGTGACAAGGTCTATTTAGTAGCTGTACTTGAGCTTTTAGTCTGCTGTGAGCTGCTTATTCCAAGGTCAAGATTGAAGCTTGAACATTAACTTTATAAAATAATGTGAAGCGCCATTTAATAGTCTTAAAACTTAAAAAAAGAAACAACCAACGACATAAATGAGTCACAGATGGCTCGTAGATTTCTAAACTTTCAGGAGTATGATGTGTAAGAGCTCTCCTCAGATACAAATCTTTTTCCATGAATCAAAGTGTTGATCCAGTGAAGCACTATAAAGACACAATATTTTGGATGATTATTAGCACCTTTCTGTGTGTAATCCTCTGGCTTTTATTTGCTTTCTTTGGCATTTCATATCACAGAAATTTGTTTTATGGGGAAACAGAAAAATGCTCATGGCTGTTTTACTTTCAGGAGTGTCAGCAGAATCTCGTTTGTACAAGTTGAAGTGTTAAAACTGAGAAATTAAGAGAAAAGGTGAAGATTTATTTATTCTGAACCTCCTTCCACAAGCAGCGGGATTATCTTTTGTTATAGGCGAGGTCCAAACCGTTACATTTCCCATAGTCTATGTGACCTTATGTGAGGATATTCCCTCACCATCAACTGAAAGGAAAAATCAATTTAAAATGCTATAAAATGTCCTACAAGGTTAAAAGTATTTTGTAGAAGAACCTGACTTTCCTGTAAAGAGCCCTGACATCAACCCCATCCAACGTCTTTAGGCTAACCTGGAACGCAGCAGGCATTTAAACAGAAAGTAACACAATGTGAAAGAAAATATTGTTTCAGACTGGAGAGACAATGAACTACAATACCCAGAAAGCCGGTTTAATAAGACCACAATGCAGCTTTCCCCATACAGAGGCTCTACTTTGGCGGCTCGCCCATGTAGATAAAATCCAAATCCTATTGTTTTTCCCCCAATCAAGACTCCCATAATTCACAGCTTCTCATTAATGTATTAAACTGGCCATGCATACTCCAGCATATGACCAAAACTTTCATTTATTAGATTTATTTCCTTTCTCTCATCTTATTAATTCATGCATGTTCTTATTTAAATTGTGCAATCATCATTCGTACAGTATTCAGCCGCCACTTTGATCATGTGATCAACGCCTTTATTCTGTCCCCCGTTCTTTTCTGATTGCAGCTCCTACACTTTGTAACAGCCTTCCACATTTAATCACATCTGCTGAATGGTTCGTTTTAAGCAGCAGCTGAAAACTCATTTCTATAGGTTAGTCTTTTTTATAAATGCTCTCTGTTTGCCTTTATTTTGTTGGGGTTTTTATTTTGGTAGTGTGCTTTAATTCTTGTCTTTGTATCATATAGTGTGTATAGGTACATATGTGTATTTACTATTGTATTAGATTTTTGGTAACTGGTTTAAAAACTGCTACATAAATAAAATCATTATTATTATTATTATTATTATGTTCTTGTGGCTGAAAGGGAGCAAATACCTGCAGCCAGGTCTTAAAATCTCACAGAAAGCCTGAACCCAGAAGAAAAGGCTTTTACTCTACGCTTTCCACAAAGAAGACTCAACATCGCTTTCAACAGCTATGGAGAACACTGCATCAGCGAAAACAGCAAGGAGTCTGGACATAAGACTCAAGTAGTAGATATACATGTATAATAGAAATGTATATAGCAAGTCTTAGAAAGAAAAGGTGATGCTCTGAATAACCTGAAAGAAAAACATATAATGCACAGTAACCATGAAAATGCTGAGGTCAGGAAGAAGAAGCAGCAACACTTTCTAAGCCTCCACTCACTCTGTCTGTTCCTATAGAGCCCATCCACTGTGACTATTGACTTATCTTTCACTGCCTGCAGGACAACCAATACTGTAGCTCAACTAAGTTCACAGAAAACTATTCATTATCACTAAAAACGAATGCAAAAAAAAAAAATCAAAGGCTCAATACCATCAGTTCCCAGCATGATAAACAGACATACACAGTGTGCCTTGTCTACTGTGTGATTAATAATAAAGGTCACGCCTGTACAAATGTGTTTATCCATCCCTTTCAGATGTGAAAATCACTCAACTGTTTAATTCCTTAAAGCGACATACATGAAATGTCATGATAAATCATTACATCATGATCAAAGGGAGATTTGTGGGCTTTTAGAGATTAAAATATAGATAAGAAAAATACTACATGAAAGATAGTTTTAGGAAAGTGTCCATCACTCCTGTCATCACAAAATAACACAGTCACACCCTAAACCTGCAGAGTACACCAGACACCAGCCTTGGTTCATTTCACCCACTGAGTAAGTCCTTAAAGGCCGGACATGTTTTGCCCAGAGGCATCACAGCAGTGCTTGTTAAAGAGAAAGGTGGAATGTCTCATCTGCTGCCATCACCCAGACGGAGCATGAAAAAAAAAATCAATCTTTCACAGGACATGACAAGATTGTTTCAAGGTATGAAATCCAATCAACACCAAAATATCACAAGAGGGGAGCGAGATCAAGGAAACCCTGCCATACTGGGTTAGTATATATACCAGAATCAATGTTAACCCTTTATTGGTCAAGAGAAGAAGGTACTATTGTTTTTTATGTGTTGTATTAAGTGAAAACAATATTCTGGTTAAAATGATGAAACAAGCAACAACTGGTTGCCCATAGGTATACTGTTTGTCATATCTCAGAGGTGCTTTATTCTATTGTTCCAACTTTCTATGACTTTGTCAATAAATGTATTCCTGATGACTTCATATCATTGTTTTCTGTTTCTATTTTAATCAGTGCTTTCCAAAAATGTATTAGGGTGCTGTGGGTCAAAACCAGCCAATTCCACCTATGCAGTTTTAATATATTGGAGTATTATTACTACTGAGTTTGTATTTGCCATAAGATTAAAAATATCACACACTATCAGGGGATGGGGCGGCACTCTGCCAGTCATTTCAAAGGCTTTATGCAAAGATTATACTTGTGTAAAAGCTGTAATTTGTATTCAAAGAAAAAGCATATATCTTTGTCTTCTGGTAGGAGGAAGGTTAAACTGTAAAGTCAACATCATGCTTTTCCTGTTATTTTTATACTGTGTGACATTAGGATGTTAAATATTGTCAGAGTTCCAAAACTCAAGGTGAACATATGTAAAAATTCTCCCTGCAAGTCAAAATCCAGGGCTTCAACAAGTTACATCTACACCCGCCTCATGACAACATCAGATCGTTCACGCCTGCCCTCAAACAGCCGTCCACTCAGTAGCCTTTACTGTTAATGTTGTCCACTCTCATATTTCAGACTCAGGCTTAAACATGCACAGATATATCAGACAAGTTATTATTTTGAGTAAAGAACAGGAAAAGGAAGTAAAATCTTACTCCTATCGATTGTTTACTTAGCCTGGAGAGCTTGTGGAAGTTTCCTGAG
This sequence comes from Scomber japonicus, assembly GCF_027409825.1. Lineage (NCBI taxonomy): Eukaryota > Metazoa > Chordata > Actinopteri > Scombriformes > Scombridae > Scomber > Scomber japonicus. The sequence goes on from NC_070586.1 coordinate 9,675,258, forward strand.
GCTGACCAATCAGAACAGAGAGGGCTCATCAGTGGGGGGGGGGTCTTAATGAGTTCAGACAGAGGCTGAACTAAGGGGCTGCAGATTCCGTATAAGATAAATGAGGATTTTTTAAAACTATAAATCATACAAAGATATTCCAGTAGAGCCTCAGAATATAAATATAGACCAGGAAATGTGCATTATACATCTCCTTCCACTACTTCCTGTTTCCTTTACCCAAGGATACATTCCAAGATAATAGAAATAAATCAATAAGATGCCAACATCTGTAATTATTTGTGATTTCTTTCCCAAGAAAGCATGCAATGTTATCCATTACAACATGATAGAAACACTGAGAGTGACTTTGTGTGTACTGTATATATTGTAGGTACATATTTATTAGTGGAGTATCATTCAGGAAACTCATGACATCTGTACAGGACAACAGAAATATTGCTCTGTTTAAACATTCAATGAGATTTTTGCAAGAGGAGCAGCAGACCTTCATCATCTTTGTCTATGCTACATTACTGAACAGGAAACTAGACATGACAATACATCCAACAGGTACCTGCCATGCATCACCTGCAGCAGGGGTTACAATTGATTTACTGAGGAGCTGTTGAAAAGTCATGCTCCCCTGGCAGCCAGTGTGGGCGCTGTGTCGCAGCATCTGACAGAGTGACAGCGTGAAACAGTGATTGCAATCACTCTTTAAAGCTGACATCAGTACACAGGTATGTTGGATACAACATGTGCACAACATGCTTACCACACTTGGCTGAGGTTTGGGTGATCAGAGGAAAACAACAGGGGGGAGTCCAGCTCTTTCCAATCGGAGTGAATTCATGGACGTCTCGTATTTCATTTGATCTCCTCTTGTGTATGGAAGTAAACCTTCAAATTTAATTTCAGATAACTGGCTGACCTTCTGCCTGTCTTTCAAACTTCTCCATGTTACAGTATACTGATTGCACCTGATACATTTACATAGATTCAAAAGCTCTGATAACAATACTGCATACGCCAACAACCTCCTCTGACCACTGCAATCAGTGTAGCTTCATACTCAGTCTTGTTTTCTTCTCTATAAATAATTCAAATACAATGAAAGCTCAGAGCAGAAGGCTGTTGCTTGCTGCGTGGGGGAGCCTTGTTATGTTTATATCCACCAGGAGTTTTGTGTATTTCACTCTGCTGGATTCTTCTTATCTCATATTGATCAAATTAAGAACTATGCAGTGCTTGCACCCCCAGTGAGATGATCATAAACAGCCAACAGAGCAGACAATGAAGATTTAAGTGAGAAATGTGACAATGTGAAATATGTATTTGGCAAGTGAGCACTGTACAGTACACAAGCACCAACAGCTGCTGTCAGAGGTTTTGAGACTAACTTTAGCAGCCAAAAAACAATCTTTTTTTTTCTCCCGTGAATTCAGATGCTCCACAATGTATTAAATAAATAAAATGTCATTAAAACTACAGCCAACATTGCACCAAAATGTCTTTGGGATTTTACATTGCTGAAAAACTTCCAGGCAAATAAATATTGAGGGAGTGATTTTTACAGCTTGTGAGTCAGCCTGCTAGGGTTGTGGGGGCAGAACCTAAAATATAGTGGAATTAGAAATTGAGCAGCTGATTGCCTGAGCGGCTCTGTCTCTGGCTCTGTGTGTTTAGGTTGACTTCTCAGTAACTCTCCGGGTTTCAGTTTGTCAGCTTGCCATAATGACAGAGAAAGTGGTTCCACAATAGGAATCGTCCTGATGTTACCATGTGACAGATGTATAAAAATCTATTTACATTATGTTCCAACGGTCAAGAATAAACTTGAATGTTAACCCTCCTGTTGTCTTCCCGGGTCAAACTGACCCCATCTGTTTTGACTGTTCTTTCTTTCTTTCCTTCTTTCCTCCTCCCTTCTTTCTTTCCTTCCTTCCTCCTCCCTTCTTTCCGTCCTTCCTTCCTTGCTTCCTTATTTTCTCACTACCTTCCTTACTCCTTTCCTTCCTGCCTTTCTTCTTTCCTTCCTTCCTCATTCCTTCCTTCCTTTCTTCTTTCCTTCCTTCCTCATTCCTTCCTTCCTTCATTCCTCCCTCCCTTCCTTCCTTCCTTCCTTCCTTCTCTCCTTCCTTCCTTCCTTTTTTCCTCCCTCCCTCCCTCCTTATTCCTTTCTTTCCTTCCTTCCTTCCTTCCTTCCTTCCTTCCTTCCTTGCTTCCTTCCTCACTACCTTCCTTGCTTCCTTCCTTCCTTTACTTTTACAGCTTGTGAGTCAGCCTGCTAGGGTTGTGGGGGTAGAACGTAAAATATAGTGGAATTAGAAATTGAGCAGCTGATTGCCTGAGTGCTCTGTCTCTGGCTCTCTGTGTTTAGGTTGACTTCTCTGTAACTCTCCGGGTTTGTCAGCTTGCCATAATGACAGAGAAAGTGGTTCCATAACAGGAATCAGAGCAAATATCTCCTTGGGCAGATTTTTTTTTTTTTTAGAAATGTCAAAGGAAATGCAACACTTAGCGAGTCTGTCAGAAGCTGCTGTGACAAGTCCTGAAATTAATTTGAGCACAGTGTTATGTGACACACTTGACATTACTGTGCATCCATTAAGAAAGCATACATATGCACATGATTCCCATGATGATGCAGCCTTTCCGGCTCCAAACCAGTATTTCAGCTCTGTTTACAACACAGTCACATCCAGATGAACCGTGACTGAACCAAGCACATGGACTGGGACTCTCAACAGTATGTTTCCACTACATTTTGACAGGATCTATAAAAAGTTTAAATGTTTCTGTTACATTTAAACTGACATTTGAATGTAAATAACGTTTTGCTTCTGACTCAACTATTCCCTATACATGGAAGTTTCAACACTTGTTATTCCTAAACACAGTGATTCACAGGATTCATAATCTTTCCTGGGCTTGGCTCTCCTTCACCATGAAGAATGTGACGCATTACTTGTTTCCATCAGCAGACACAGTGACATTTGTTTAGAATAAACAAGAGGGTGAAATGGGTATTTAGAAGAAGCAGTGACAACCTTGGGAGAAGTAGTAGCAGCAGCAGCAGTCATTTGTGTGATGTAAAAATCTACAATCAAAGGTTTGCTCGCTGGCTTTTTATCTGCGGGTGGCTCAGGTGTCGTCAGGTGTCGTCCTGATGTTACCATGTGACAGATGTGACAGATGTGACAGATGTGACAGATGTGACAGATGTGACAACACCTGAGTCATCGATGAAGACCGTTAGACTCTATTTACATTATGTTGCCACGGTCAAGAATAAACTTGAATGTTAACCCTCCTGTTGTCTCCCGGGGTCAAACTGACCCCATCTATTTTGACTGTTCTTTCTTTCTTTCCTTCCTTCTTTCCTTCCTTCCTCCTCCCTTCCTTCTTTCCTTCCTTCCTCCTCCCTTCCTTCTTTCCTTCCTTCCCCCTCCCTTCCTTCTTTCCTTCCTTCCTCCTCCCTTCCTTCCTTCTTTCCTTCCTTCCCCCTCCCTTCTTTTTTTCCTTCCTTGCTTACTTCCTTTCTCACTACATTCCTTACTCCTTTCCTTCCTTCCTTCCTTCTTTCCTTCCCTCCTCATTCCTTCTTTCCTCCCTTCCTTCTCTCCTTACTTCCTTCCTCTTTTCCTCCCTCCCTCCTTATTCCCTTCCTTCCTTCCTTCCCTACTCCTTTCCTTCCTTCCTTCCTTCCTTCCTTCTTTCCTTCCTTCCTGCTTTCCTTCCATCCTCTTTTCCTCTCTCCCTCCTTATTCCTTTCCTTCCTTCCTTTCTTCCTACCTACACTCCTGCTTTCCTTCATTCCGTCCTTCCTTGACCTGAGGATAACAGGAGGGTTAAAGATGAATAACTGTATTTGTATCAGCAGGTTCATACAGAACTGCTTGTTGTACTACCGCCCCAGACACCTTTCTTCCAACTGATAATATGAATCTCACACCCACTTCACACCAATTGGTCAGCTGTGCAGGGGTAAGATAGAAGCCAGGGTTTCAACTTCTCAGTCTGGCCCTATTTTTTCATTCTTGAAACGACTATTAGGGTTTTTCCATTCGGCTGGCTTGGTCAGCTTTAGCCGCACCACACTAAGCCAAGCCACAATGAAATGCATTTCTACTACAGTCTCACAGCATGTGGTAGCCATGGCGAGTGGTGCTGAAGCAGTCCTGACTTGCTTACAGTGCTGACCCAAGCCTACCCTGTGACAACCCCCCTCCTATGAGGGTCATAGAAAGGGAACGCCTGTTGTTGTTCTAACATGTGTGGCCTTAATGGACAGTGGCACTGCCCTCAGTTGTGGGCAGCTAAACCTTCATCAGCTTTTGAGAAGGAATTTAGGAGGCGTTTCAGTATATTAAAGCTAATGAGCTTTGAGATGGAGAAGGCACATTGTCAAGCAATTTTATTTCCTCTCTGAGCTTAATTTTCCGCTTGCCGGTAGCAGTTAGCTGTCAAGCATAGTTCAGAGTTCAATGAAGCAGTGATTATAAATAGACGAGTGATGGTTTGATTATAGAAGCCTGAATACAACTCTTCCACTTCATCTGCAAGATTAAACTACAAAAAGAGAGTCCCATTGGAACTACTGGTGGTAAAAATATTACAACTGCAGCAGCATCAGCAGTAGTAACATCCTCTGGACTGCAGTAATTCTTCAGGTGACGCGTCCTACCTTGTTGCTGGTAGTCCACAGAGATGTCGGAGGGGTCTTTCAGCACAGCCGACCTGCGGTAAACTACATGGACTCTGCCCTGGTCCTCCAGCTCCTGGGTGCCTCTCTCCAGCGGCTCGATGAAGTACTCGTCCGAGTCGGTGCGGATCATCCCAGCCTGCAAAACAATACAAAGTCAATGAGTATGTACAACAATGCTGCTCATAGAGCAATAAACCTGCTTTTGCACTCACAGAATAGACTTAACTCCAATACCTCAGTAGCATTAAGGCTCTGGCAGTGCCACAAAGAGGCATTAGATTAGATTGTAAGATTACATTTTAAGATTAAATCTTAATTTCCTACTATAATCACCACTAAAACACCACCAATTATGCTAATATGGTCATAAATCAAGATAATTACTGCATTAAGCTAAAACAGCATTTTCAAGAAAATCTGTTTTTTCCGATTAATATGTAAATTTATGTGGCAAGGTTCTCCTAAACTAATGAGATCATCTACTTTATGGGGAACCTATAGAGAAAATGAAATCTATTAATTTATTTTTTGTGACTTATAGGTACACAGACTCCAACATAATGTCCTATTAACAAAAAAAAAGCATAAAATGTATATATGGAAATGAGAAGATGGGGATAAATGCAATATTAAGTCATTTAATCTCGTGAAAATGTGTTTTTCTAAGTACTCATTTCCTCCTTTAAATGTGCTGGGTATCTCTGTGTGCTACTGTTATATATTGCTGTGATTTTTCTTTGCAATTATAAGCAGCTGCAGGTGGTGATCAGAAAAGGTTCACACCATTAGAGACACATTGGAATGAAATTGCTTTGTGATGGCTACCTGCTATCCCGAGATTTCCTGCAATAAGAAAGAAGTCATGCCTGCGTTTTAGGGCTGATATAAAGGTCCGTACCGTCCAGCTAACACAATAAACGCACAAACAAGCTGAATGCACCCGCTCATCAAACCCAAATGATCTGCTAGAGCAGGTGTTGCATGCGTGAAGGCGGAGCTCCTATCCCAACACAACATATGGTCGACACGTTAGCATGCAGAGCTGCTATACTGAGGAGAACGTACACAACCTTGACCTAGCGCTCCATCCTGCTTAACCATCTGTAGGTATTTTCTGTAATTACAGTGCTTGTAAATATTTTAAATGTGCTTTTCAGAGCTGTCATAAATGCAGGTCAGAATACCAACAAAGCCTCTACCTTGTGTGTTTCTGAGAAGATAAATGTGACGTTAAAATATGTATGATCCTCTTATCTGGGCCGTGCAGAAAGGCTTTCATTTGGCTGTGAGCACCAGAGGCATCCATTGACACAGTAGGAACACTAATGATTTAATGTTTAGCAACAGGGTTTATCCATTAGAGGCCAGGTTGCCTTGGCAGAAGAAGTGCTGTAACTGTGCACCTGTACGCACACAGAGCCGCCTCTCACAGAGCTCCAGTGGAATTTGTTCCAGCTCTCGGTCGATTGGCTGGCCGGTCCGTCCGGCTCCGGCTCTCCGCTGTTGCACCTCGAAAGGCTTTACCTCGCTCTGGCCTCTTCGCTAACACTCTGTTGGACTGCTCACATATGGTGCCTTTGCAACCAACACGCACGCTGAACTCATTTCCAACTCCCATAGTCTCTGATCAACCTCACGCCTCCCCCACCCCCCCACGCCCCTCCTCCTCCTCCTCCTCCTCCTCCTCCTCCTCCTCCTCTCTCTCGTTGCCTTTTACATGTGCTACTGGCTGGACTCCAATTTAACTTCTCATTCAAGTTTACATGTAACTTTAATACTGTGCTACTGAGTCTCTCCCTGCAGCCACTAATGAACACATTAATAGTACATTCACGTCTCTGGGTGTGTGCTGCACATGCATGAAAAGTCTGCCAGTGAAAGATATTTAAAGGTTTGGCATCCAGATGACCTCTTTAGTTCTGCAGCAGGGGAGAAGACATGATGCTCCCAAAAGATGAGTAATACTGTACTTGCTGCCATTTTCTGACTACAAAATGTACCCATAATGCTGTAGTCGTCTGAGTATGTGCAGTTTAAGAGCACCAGCTTTCTCCTGGCAACACAGCATGGTTTCCTGTGATCACAGTATTCGTTCCCCCCAAATTGTTCTAATCAGGTCATGATGCTGACATTTGCTATATGAAAAGCGGATTATTTGAGCCGCCAGCAGCACTGCCACCTGTTCGCTGGCATCGTTTCTCATCATGTGGGTTGATATGAGAAGCTACAAAAACCTCAAATGTAATAAACAGATAGACGGTTGAAAGCACCGGTGCCCTGGTTACACCTGTGGACGTGTTGTAACAAACACAACTCTGTTTACATTCAGCGCTTCTCTCTCAGAAAGTCACCTTGAGGCCTAGAAAATATGTTGAATGCATTTCCTTCCTCAGAAAACATTTGCAAAGCAGATTGTTTCAGTACTTGGAAACATGAATTGTTTATAGCAGCTTGAATCTTTATCTTGCTCTCTTTATTCTGACACACTGCTATGTTTCTAGTGACATCACCATAGCGATAAAATGACCCACATGAGCCAGTAACTTATGTGCACTATATTTTCTCTTCTCTTACTTGTCTTATTTTATTTATTATTCATTACATACACCTATACTGCTGCTATCTTATCTTAAAATGAGGAACATGATGTCACTGTTTCATTTTATAGACTTTGTCAGTGTTTGAAATGTAGATGTCTGTTTCATTTAACATCGCACTGATCCAATTACCAACTGATGCATTGAATTTTGTTTTTCATTTATCTTTTTTAATGGCTTGCATGCACTTCATCTTTGCATTACCACCATGTGGGAGTGTGTATCATGGAGGAAATGTGTAACAGATCCCATTTATCAACATATGGCTGCCTGGTTCCAGTTTTTGTTAAAAACTCTACAGGGGACAAAAAAAAAAGAAGAAAAATACAAATTGCTTTTCTAATTAAACCGAACAAAACCTGTTTGTTTATGTTGGTACGAATTCCACTGCTGCCTCCAATTTAATAACCTTTGATAGAGAAGAAATAAAAGTTTGAGCCAAAAACAAAATTCTTTGGAATTAAAATCACCAAGACAGAGTTATTAAAAATACTCACGCATCTCCAGGTAAATGAGAGCTCAGCATGAGGCTCACTTAGACTCTCGTACATACATTTTTTTGAAGCAAGATAATAGAACATGGAGAATAGAATAGAAACAGAAACTCAAATACCTTCACTGTTGGAAGCTACACAATGATTATTAATGTATGTACGGCACCAGCCAACTCACAATAGATAATATAGATACATACTGACAGAAAATATGAATCCTATATGAACAATTTACAAAGGGACATTCTGTACATATGTAAATAAAATTTCCATTTGATCGCTATGGTGACAGTTGGAGGTTATCATAACATGCAGGGATAAAGAGAGGATGGTGATGAGAATTAAAGGATCTTCAGCACACTTCTCTGATCAAAGAAAACAACATCTTATACAGAGAGGTGTGAATACAGTACAGTGCTGTCAGGAGCAGATTCTTTAAAAAATATTGATTTTTAAGGATTAGCAGCTGCATCTGCCTTGTATTAAGATGATTCATTCAATTTTTGTTAGTAGCCTACAACATAAATCAAATTAAATGTCAAACAAGTTTAAGTGAGGGAAAATGTTCAGATTTGCAGTATGGATTTCCTTAGGAGGCTTATTGGGAGTAATTATCTTACAGCTGCAGGCATAGGTTGCAGGTGCAGATTATAAATATACTATATGTCAGCATACATTGTCAGGCTATAATCCAGTTTGCTTACAAATGTACCAATTACCAGTTCCTCACCTGTGCTACTTTTCAGAGAAACGTCAGCAGATTATCCAGCCTGCATAACACCCACTACCACATCTTGTCAATCCTTTTCTTAAAATTAATATTATTATTATTTACTCTGAGCTCATCTTCCACCTTGATTGACTCCCCCAACTCGCAGCTAAACAAATTCACCATAAGTCTGGCAAGTTGACAGCGGAGCTCAGCTCAGAGACATATTGGGAATTAAACTGAAATGGATTCAGTGTGGTCGTCTCTTATTTACTGATCCCGTTTATCCACGTGTCAAGAGAGAGGAAAAGATTTAACGCCTCAGAATTTAATGGGCTCAGGTGTCGAGGAAAAGTCTCGGGATCCGAAGGTTCAACGGGTCACTCTTCAATTTAGGATAAGTTACGGAATAAATTGAGAAGCCGGGCTAGAGTCTAGAGTCTAGAGCTGAATCTCTCCTCTCACACATTATAAATGAGGGTACAGGCCTATTAAAGCGCCTCTTACAGTGAAGGTGTGATTCAGAGGTCGTGCAAACAAATGGATAATTGGACAAAAGTTGAGGTTTTACCTGGTGGTGCTGTCTTATTCTGACTATCTTATGAGATTTCCAAAGCCCTCAAAGTAGCACCTTCTTGTTAAAAACAGGGCGAGGGTCCAGCTCTAACTTTAAAAACCAACGACATTCAATTAGACAACCAGCTGACATTTAAATATTGATCTCAGCTGCTTTACAGCATAATGCTGGGATTGCTTATAGCCGATACCGAAATCTTTTAACAACTAGAGGCTTTGCTGAATGCTGTCTGCACGTTCACTGAATAATCCTGTTGTTGTTTTTGTTTATTCAAATACAAGTTTTTCACACGCTTAGAAATGGAAATGAAAATGAAAGTCGGCCAGTGGAGCCAAGCTTTGATCAATGCAGTCAATACTGGTCGCTTCCATAGTTTATAAAGCTTTTTATCTAAGCTAGTCCAAGTGAAAAATAGAGAATAGCTCATTTATTCCAGACTTCACTTCATGCAAACCCGTAAAATAACAAGATGACACATGCTTGCTGTGTGTTAACAAACCAAAGATCCTCTGCCATCTCAATGAATGAGGCGTTTCAGTAATCTGTGTCGACTAAAAGAAGTGTTGAGCTTCTACCAGTGTGGCTGAATGGATACATACTGCAAGCAATTGGATACACATGTCTTGAAATGTATTTTTCATCTTAAAGCTGAGACAATGCATAATAAGGCATCCTCCTCCTTGTTTGTTTACGGGGGAAGAAATAGCTCAGACACAGATTTCAGCTTAATGAAAATATCATCTTATTCCACGATGAGTTGAAGCTGGTGATGCATTCAGGTGAAGTAAAGAAGAATCTGCATGTTGAATGTGACTAAACAAATGTCAAGGATAAGGATATCAAATTATGACAAATACTATTACTGTTAGTATAAGCTTAATATTTCTTGTTGTCTATTTTTTGATGGTAAAGAAGTGCCTCTCATTCCAAAATTATGTTTATTGAATATTTACCCAGACGACTCTGTGTAACTATAAAAATGAAAGATTCTTACTCAATATCTGGTTTTTAGAAGCTAAAAGATGTATAGCCTGTTCATGGAAACAATATAAATATAAATCTAGAATTACTTTTTTTTGTTCTGTGTTGTTCCTTGTTTGTAAAATTGACAAATATTAAATAAATAAATGTTTAAAGAAAAAATGCTGTTAAATCTGTGTGATTAAATTAATCAACATATTTCATTTAATGTATTTATTTATGGGAACAACACACATTAATTAATCAGCTGGCTGATTCTGAAGCCTATAAAAAAGGTACAGTATCAATCCTACAGAACAAAGTCAACAAGATGCTATAAAAGACGGCAACAAAATAAGAGCTCGAGCCATACAGAGCAAAACAAGTGAACGTCCCACTTGAGTAAAAGTAAGTATTATGAGCTTGATGTAGTTAACCCTTACTGTTCGGGTCCAATTTGACCCATTTTGACATTTGAAAGCATTTTTTTAAAAACACATAAATAAACATAACACACATTTTTAACCCTGAAATGTTATGACTTTTTCTACTTTGGCCTAAAATGTCCAAAAATTTAAATATATATATATATTTTTTAAAGCATACCATCACTTTCAATAAATAAAACATAGAATGATTATGGCTGTTCTCATTTTAGATAATAAGAAAAAACCTTCACAATAAAACACCAACAACAAACACTATTTTGGCACATATAGCCACGCTAGCAACACGAAGCAACACAACACAGCTGAGCAATACTGACCTCAACCATCTTCTGATACACGCAGCGCAACAATAAACACTGGACATCAATAAAATATCAATTCTGTTGATCTTGATCAAATATTCAAAGATGCAGTTATAGGTTAGTAGAATAATTATATAACATTAATATAGTAATACATTATATAAACCTCTCTCGATATGAATTGTAATATTAATATTAATACTAATGAAATATTTGTAGATATTCCATGCATATGTAAAGCTGGCAGGCGGCAGCAGGGGACATGGTACACATTATGAGAAGGTTAGCGAGTAATTTAATAAGGATAATAATAAAATGAGTAATGTGCTGTGTAGTTTAGAGATGTTCACATGCCCCACTTTTTCAAAAGCCAGGCCTTGAGACCTTCTGTTAAGGTTTGGTACAGTTTTGCATTTTTTTTTAATATAAGACGTCGGGACAAGTCGTTTGTCCTGTTACTGGGATTATCTAGCACTCGTTCCCACATGGGTGCTGTACAGTGGTGTGCACAAGGGGGGATTAGGTTAAAAAAATGCGTGCTAAGGTGCCCTCTTGGGAGCCAAAACGCGTGCTTAGGTGCCCTCTTGGGAGCCAAAACGCATGCTAAGGTGCCCTCTTGGGAGCCAAAGCGCGTGCTAAGGTGCCCTCTTGGGAGCCAACACGCGTGCTAAGGTGCCCTCCTGGGAGCCAAAAAGCATGCTAAGGTGCCCTCTTGGGAGCCAAAAAGCGTGCTAAGGTGCCCTCTTGGGAGCCAAAAAGCGTGCTAAGGTGCCCTCTTGGGAGCCACAACGTGTGCTAAGGTACCCTCGTGGTTGGCAAAACACGCTAAACTGCCCTCTTGGATGGTAAAAACATGCACTAAAATGCCCTCTTCAGTGGCGAGAACGTCCTTTTTTTTCTTTTCGCCCCTGCCCTTCAAAAAGTCTGTGCACGCCACTGGTACTGTACTCTATACCCAAAATAACTGAATGGAAGATGAAAGGCATCTCCGAAGTTCAAACGAAAAAAAGGGTGATGGCTGGGAAAAAACAAAGACACTGTACAGCTGTTTGAAGAATGAAACAGAATGAACTGTAAAATGGACGATATGCAGGACAACTTTAAGTACGATGGGTGATACGCGGAGTGCATTTGAGAAACAGATGAACGGCAGGATTGACCGTATTGACACATCTCTCTGCAAAAGTCCACGGAGGAGAACCACACGGAGATGATGTCAAACATATGGCCGTAAAATGAAGGAAACGCTTTATATTGAAGTTGGACGTCTACGACCATGAATAAAAGTTTTGGAGGTGAAGATCAATTTAAGTTCAGAGGCTGCAGCTGTTAGACCCAAAGTAAGATTTCATCCTGATGTATCTGTAATTGTGGCTAGATTGCCAGTGAAAGATAGGGGGAAATATTCTTACAAAGATTAAGCAGCTGTTCATGGAAGTCTTAGATAATGAGATGCAAATTATTTATGTGACAAGTGGGAGAGGAGCCCAATCAGAGCTGGTGAAGGGTGAAAAAAAGCCCAATACAATTCACCAAAAGCACAAGTTGAAAGACCACATTGTTGCAAACAGAAACTGAAACCTCAGAAACGAATAACACCAAGCAAACATTTGAAGAAAATTCAATTATAGTCCTTATTTTGTTACATTTCCAGCAAAGGAAGGATCCCAGCCGACTGTCACGGAGACCCTGCCACCTTGATAAGGTTTTTATGGAACAGCATTGTTTGCTCTGGACCGCTGTGGCCTTTGGGATGATACACAACACATGAACAAAAGCACGTGAGCTCATAGCCTCATACTGTCTGCTGCTGGAGAGTTCATGTTGAGGTCATTTTGGATATTTGTCAAAATAACTGCATATTTTTCTATGTAGTTCTTTTTTCCCATAATTGGATTAACAATGCTACACTGTGAAGACAAGATTTAGCATAGTATTGGTAATTAACCCTTGTGTCATCCTGCCAGGTCAAATTGACCCCGTCTTTTTTGACTGTTCCTTCTTTCCTCCCTTCCTTCCTTCATTTCCTTCCTCTCCCCCCCCTCCGTCTCTCTTTCTTTCCTCCCCCCTACCTTCCTTCTTTCCTCTGTCCTTCTTTCCTTCCTCCCTTCCTCCCTCCCTCCCTTATTTCCTTCCATCCTTTCCTTTCCTTCCCTCCTTCCTTCCTCCCCTTTTTCCTTCCCTCCTATCTTCCCCCCTCTCTTCCTTCCTTCCTCCCTCCTTTCCTTCCTTCTTCCTCCCTTTCCTGACTCGAGGACAACAGGAGGGTTAATTAGAAATGTTATGGTGGAAATGTCCAATCTATAAGCATCTAATGTTCTGTCCATGCTCTTTGAAATATTACTATGAAGCAGGAATTCAATTTATCACACTGTAGGTCAAGTGTCGCATCAATATTGTCCAAATAAATCCTCACCTCTAAATGACGAAACAGGATTGGTGAGTCACCCTCAGTCAACACAAACCGACTTTCTCTCACTCACATCAAACATCCCATTAAAAAGTCATCTGGGTGGCTGCTTGATGAATAATTGAAGGACATACTCTGGTGACTGTTTTACCTGAAGTAACGTAAGGTAATTATTTGTCAATAAGAGAACTGTGCAGCGTGACTGTTTTAAGGCAGTGGTTAGCGGTGTGTGTAGCTCAGTGTGACAAAACCTTTGTGGCCCGCAGGAAGTGACAAATCAAGTCAACAATCCATCCAGATAAAATATGATGAATCTCGTCTTTGCCAGCGGGGCCGGAGAAAAGCTTTAAAAAGTTCCTCACAGAAAACATTCAGAACTGTAGTCAAGACATTTTAATCTATTGTGACATGAAATCATATGATAGAAAAGAGAATCACTAAACTGAGGAAATAGATTAATCATATATAAACTAGGGATTCAACTAACAACGCTTTTCATTACTTATTAATGGTTTTGTCCATAAAATGTCATAAAATGTAATGTAATTAAACAACAGAGAACAGCTCCATGGTATAATTCCCAAACTAGACAATTAAAGCAAACTTCACGAAAATTAGAAAGAATATGGCGTTCTACTAAATTAGAAAAATCTCACTTAGCCTGGCAAAACAGTGTTAAAGCATATAAGAAGGCCCTCCGTATCGCCAGAGTCGCCTACTACTCATCACTGATAGAGGAGAATAAAAACAGTCCAAGGTTTCTTTTCAGTACTTTGGCTAAACTGACAAAGAGCCACAATACTACTGATCCATGTATTCCTTTAACTCTCAGTAGTGATGACTTCATGAGTTTCTTTAATGATAACATTTTAACTATTAGGGACAAAATCAATCACCTCCTGCCCTCAATAAGCACTGATTTATCCTCTAACACAGGATACCTAGAAATCACTGTTAAACCTGATAAAATTATAAAGTGCAAAGATATTGTTTATACTGTGTATATATGCCACATATGTTTAAAGTTTCAAAGTTTCCTCATATTCAAGAAGTTGCAACCACGAAACGTTCCATAAAATGATGGATTATCAAGATATGACATAATATGTCCTTATAATTAACTGATCATTTTCATTCAATTGTTTCCTAATTGACCACTTGTTGCTGTTCAGAATGATATGGACCTTTGAAGTGAGGGTTTAGATAAGATTAGGATAACACAATTAGTTCTTTTACTTACTGAATGGAAGGAGGAACATGTGTCTTTGGCTTTGTTGATGCATCATCTTTCTATGTGGATAAAGTGCAGGTGAGGATGTGAATATTGAGATTTAACTTCAAAGAGGTATTGTTCAGTGGCTAACATGCACTGACTTGTTTTCTTGTTTGTGATGTATTATCTGCTTTCATAGTTTGAAACTGTTTGTATAATAAACATAGCTATTCAGTTTTAAAGCCTTACTTCCTTTAAACTGTGTGCTCGGTTTATTAATCCATTAACTCCATGTTTTCATCCCAGTGTTTGTTTTCTACCATATAACCCCCCAGGGGAGCTTTTTAAACCACAAACAGGAATTAAATTCTAAAAATTATAGTCAAAATTAGAATGTATAATGAAACACTATTTGCTATTTGCTCATTTTCAGACATATTTATATTGATTTATCTATCTCTGAAAGAAGAGAAAAACAATGACATGACCTCTGTGCCCTCAACTGAAGCTAGAACAGCCTGTAACAGATGCAGAAATGTTCAGTGTGCAGTTTATAGACTCAGTACTTCATGTTTTCCTTCACACAGGATCATCGAGCAGTTTCCCAGCTTTCTCTCTCCTGATGTGTGTCTGCTGTCGGTTAATCAATGATGCAGTTGACTATAATGAAAGGCTTCATCACCTTTTATTGACTGGCGGTAGGAACATTTTAAGCATGCTGTGAGGTACTTAATACGCAGTACTTGGATAGATGGCTGGTCATTTGCTGACTGACCTCAATAATATGGCCCCTGGTACAGCCTGCAGTGGCCTGTAATGGACATTATTGATGAACTCATACTTTTTACAAGAGTAGAGCAGAGAGGTATAAAAATGGGAAAGATCTGCAGTCAAAGTATCTACTGGAAATGTCACAAAACACCATCCAAAAGTGTAGCCGTATAATGCTTTCTCTCTCTTTTAACACTCAATGGTTAAAAATATACAGCTTTATTCGGCAGAGAAGTCCAAACTGATGAAACTCTAACAAAGGAAGTCTCAGCCTCATTACCACTGAAATCATTAATTAATGAATCAATTGACAAAACATTTTACTTGGAGTAAAAGCTCTGTATACTACCTGCAAACAGACACAGTTAGCTGTAGACTTGCTGGTGTACATAGTGGAGCATTTAGCAGCTAAAGAGCTTAGCTATTTCCCTCGGGAATTGGTAGAGAGCAAAACCGTTGCTTTATAACTGCTGGATGGGTAAATATAATTTGAGAGGTGATGATTCGTCAATGTTGCGTTCACAACTTGTTTCAGTCGCCCCCAAGTGGCCAAATAAATCACTTCAAGCAGGTGTAGTGGTATGATGTTGTTGCGCCATGCATATTATGAACAAGGCAGTGATGCGCAAACTTTTATTTTGAAGGGTTTTGCTGTCATGTTTTTCTTTATTCCTTTGAGTGTTGTTAATATAATAGGAAATTGTGTAATTGTGAAGGTTCAAGGTTCAAATGTCTGATTATTACTGGAAGTATAGTGAGTATTTTATTTTCTAAACTACACTTACCGTATTGTGTCGGGTGTTACTTCCTCTTTGCGCTAGACCCACTACACAGGTATAAGGGATCATGAAAGTGCTTACAATTTATTCTGACGGGACAGAGAATATCTCAAATAGTCGTCATGGTGACACTAGAGGAAATATCAGGGTAAGTAAGCAGGTTTCATCCTCTAGGGACCATGGAAGAAAATGTTATGGCAATCCATCTAATAGTTTATAGTTATTTAGTTGAAATGTTTGACTTGAGATAGATAGACATGCCAAGTACTTGCTTGCTGTAGATATGTTTATCTGTTCACATCTGTGCAGCCTTTGGAAATTTGATTATAGATCTACTTTATTTTGGGGTTGTTTTTTGGGGGTCTTTTTTTAATAGCTTCGGTACTTTCAAAACTATGAAATGTATATTAGTGGAGAGATCGTATAGTTTTACACACATTGTATCCAAAAAAGTATCAATCCACTTGACAACCTTACCTCAAACAAATCTGTTCTTCCTGATTTAATTTAATCTGCTCAATAACAACGAGGTTAACCTCAGGTGAACTGATGTGTGCAGACAAAAGCATGCATGTGATTATCTGAGCAGACCCGCACACACTGCATTCACGCATCACTTCACCCTCATCCGCACCACTTTTAAAATTATCATCTAGAAATCTCTTTCATGAACAAAAGGCTTAAGGAAAATGCATCTCCAGTTGGAAATTGTGTCTTTGGGAGGTCAGGTCTGCAAGATAAAATGCCTGGTTGATGATTATTTGGCAATTATCCCACAATCAGTGTAAAAAAAAAGTAGAGGAACAACTGACTTTAAAACCACTCTAACATTACGCAAGACTTCAAATGCTAAAAAAGAACTCCACCATCTACCATCTCAAGTTTGGCTCTACAGCAGGAAAGGTTTACAATGGCACATTTTTTGCCACCCAGTATTCAGTGTTATCCAAAACCAGAGAAGACAATGGCAGGTGTCTGACAGAGGCTCAGCCAGTTGGTACCTAAACACAACCCTCAAAAAAGGGATCAAGAGTCCTGTGTTCCATCAGTTTAATATCCCCAACATCAGCCCCGGCCAAGCAGACAGCAGTTGTCTGCCAAAAAAAACATATGGGATTCAGCTGAAGGGCTCCAGTTTTTCAAAAACAGTCTCTTTCAGTCTAAACTTCTTAAGGAGGTCGGTATGAACGTGCTTTCGTTTAAAAAGAGAGAGAGAGAGATGGAGAGAGTGAGAGAAGTTGAGGTACTGCAGCGTTGAAAAAAGGTCTGGATTCAGCCTGGACACTGCCACCTTTCACCCTTGGTGTTGTTCAAAGGTGTGTTTGCTTTCAAAAATGTGAGCAAACCTTCGTCATCATTACCTGCCATTTTCATCCCCGGGCTTTAAAGGAACTTTAAGGGGAAAAAATACACAAGGTAATTTCTTAGGATTTGCAGGGGGGTGGGGTGGGAGGCGGGTGTGGGGACTGAAAGCCTCCCATCTCTTGGAGGAAAGGTAGAAACTATTTTTGAGAATGCTTAATGATTATAAATAGGGATTTTTAAAACTCATTTCAGAAGCGTACTTACCAAGAAAGAGAATATGATAATAAATCCTCTTATCTAGATCCTCAATACAACTCAGTTTTCTAGCATATCTGTGTTTGAAGTTTAACCTTAATTATTTAAGAAGATTATGATGTCTTCTAAAGTGTTTTTTTTTTTTTTTTTTTTTTAAGTATCCAAAAGTAAGAAAAAAGAAGAAAAGCTTACACATAATGAACCAAAGTGAGAATTTATTCTGGTTCTTTTTGTGCTGCTCCACCAAAACGGAGCAAACATTTACAGACGTCTTTGAGGAGGCGATGAGGAATCCACATATGACTTAAAATAAAACCTCACGCCCGGTGAATGGCTCTCAATGTCTGTCTGTAATAACAACAGAAAATGTGGGCTTCTCTCAAAGTTTATATAGGTCATGATTAAAAATGTTTAAACACATAAATATCAATAAAAAGCACCCCTTGCAGTACACACACTGAGCTCAACCCTCAACTGCTGAGGAGAAAAACTTGGAAGAAATAGCTTGGCTTTGCATATCTTGGTGTGCCTCCCCTCCTGTACCTCAAACCATATACCCAAACAGCTCTGGGGTCAAGCCTCTGCAACAAGCCTTGGCTAAGTCAACAAGGAACATTAAGAACTATTAGTGAATAAAACTCTTGTGCCCGACTACAGTTCACTGCAAAGAGGAACTGGCTCACTTTCTTTTTCTAATCAAAAAGGATATTTTCTTTGCTTTTTTTTTTCTCCTCTACGGCAGCTCCAGATATGTCAGGAGCTGTGCCCGTCCAGAATGCTCTTTTATGTTTCCGAGGCCAAAAGTTTAGGCCACTGGACACACGTAGCTCTTAGCAAAACATAAGCATATCTTATTTGCTCATTTTGTCACTCTTCATGAATCTCAGCGTTGTAAACGTTTCTTCCGAGGCAAGGCGAGTTTTTGCCGGAGGAGTTTGAGAAGGAGGCGTTAAACTGCCTTGATTGGACTGACGGGAGAAAAATCAGAAAAGGGTTTCAGTTAAAATGTCTTCCAACCAACGGGCTGGCTGGCTTATGCTCTGAAAGGATACTCTAACTGATGCATTACCCATCAGGCTCGCAGTGTGTTTACACTTGCGAGCCTCACACTAGCACAGACACAGCAGTGCCTCACCCTTTTGGCTGGCAGAGGAGATTATGCAACATGACACACATTAGGAGGTGGCCAAGTTTTACAGAGCTGCTGGCAAGGTAAAGGTTAACATCAACAGTCAGAAATGCAGTCGGTGCCGCTCTCAGGTCAGCTTCTCCCTCTGTCTGTCTGTATCTGTCAGTCGATCGGTCAGTCTGTCTGCCAAGGACCGCTGAAAAAATAAAAAAAAGTACATTCTCCTTCATGCAACACAGGGTAAGAGGAGGTTTTTGTTCCAGCTGTCATGCTTCATGGAAACAAATGAGTGAGGCTAAACCAGTATTTCATGGTTGCTTTAAGGCATTTCTAGGCAGCTTTCAGTTTGTTTGTCATGCTGAAATAAAGACTGGTACTAAAAGCTGGTAGCTGTTATTCATCCTGATCAACCCTTTCTTTTCTCTCACAATCTATCAGCAATGCAATAACAATAAGAAATGACGCCCCATGTCCAGCTTTTTGTCCCTAATCCTAACCTGCACACAGTGAAGCTGATTATCTGTCACTAAAGACAAGTGTGATAATTCCACTATATTTTCCTTCATAACAGAGCTGTAGTGTGTGTGTGTGTGTGTGTGTGAGTGTGTGTGTGTGTGTGTGTGTGTGTGTGTGTGTGTGTGTGTGTGTGTGTGTGTGTGTGTGTGTGTGTGTGTGTGTGTGTGTGTGTGTGTGTGACTGTACTGCCAATAGAGCTGCAACAATTAATCAGCTAATTAAGAGAACATTCATCAGCAACACTTATTAATCTAAAAACTCATTTTTTTCAAGCAAAAATGCCAAATGTACTCTGGCTCCTCATTCTCAATCTGCTGTCTTTCCTTCTCATGTACAATAGTAAATTAAAAGTTCTTTGTGCATTTGTGTAAAACAACATGTCCCATATGTGTACATTACTGAAGATGAATGAGGGCACTAAAATGTGATCTAAATGATAAAACATGAGACTTGACATGTTGAGTGTGGGACAGCTGCTCTGGCACAACACTGTAGCTGTGTGACTGTTCATAATGTATCTCATAATCAAGGGTGCATATACTGTATTGAAGAATAAACTTAGTGTTAATAAAATCAGCCATAGTATCTAGAGATAAGAAAAGGAAGAAGCTGCAAGAATATGCAAAAAATCTCAGCGACTCTGAGAATTCGGTCAGGGTTTATAGTTCAGTTCAGTTGATACCAATGAATCAAGGCTTACTACTGCATCCTTTACATTCTTGTCCTAACCATTTACTAAAGCAGAGCAAACATTAGCATAAGATAAAACCAGAACAACAGATGGCTTGAATGGTATCCAAGGATACACAAAAAAGGACTGGACTGATTCAGCATTGCTCCCCATAACATTTTCAGACCGATGATGGGCCGATTTTTAACCTTCGTGTCGTCCTCCCGGGTCAAATTGACCCTGTCTGTTTGGATTGTTTCTTCTTTCCTTCCCTCCTTCCTTCCTTCCTTCCTTCCTTCCTCCCTCCCTCCCTCCCTTCCTTCCTACCTACCTACCTACCTTCCTTCCTCCCTTCTCTCCTCCCTTCCTGTCTTTCTTCCCTCCTTCCTTCCTTCCTCCCTCCTTTCCTTCCTTCTTCCTCCCTTCCTCCCTTCCTCTCCTTCCCTCCTTCTTCCTTCCTTCCTCCCTCCCTCCCTCCCTTCCCTCCTTCTTCCTCCCTTCCTTCCTTGACTCGAGGACAACAGGAGGGTTAAAAAAGGATCAAAACTGATTCAACACAACTAGAGATATTGTCTTTTTTGAATCCCTGTGTCTGACCTCTGACCTCTGACGCACCAGCAAGAGCTAATCACACTCTTTTTGATTCATGTAGAGACGTAAAGACAGTTTACTGCTCCACTCCGCTGTGTGAAATAACTGAAGGAAAAGCGTCTTCAGTTTCTTTATGATGCGTATTTAACAAGCTGCTGAGACTGTTAGAAGAAAGACACATCAAAACAAATTGCTCTGAGTGTTGGCTGATTAGTACAGCAGCTACATCACAGCACAGTAAATTACATGCTCATCATAACGGCAGATTCATGAGAGACCAGAGGCTGACGACTACTTTGTATTCATATTTCATACCGTCGAGCAGAGTTAAGCAGCAGCCTACTGTACAGACGTCTGCTAACTTCCACTTCTTTCTAAATCCACACCCTGAAATTTATCCATTTTCAAAACTTGTGGTCTTCAGCTCCAACTAGACGCTGACTCATGTGACACCATTTGACGCAATTTAGACTTAGATTTCACTCATCTTCCTTTGGAGCAACATCAGGCTTTACACAATTTTCCTGGTAGAAGTTTCATCCAGTAATACTCCCCTAAAAGACCTGGCTGGAAAGACACTGTGGGTTATATCACAGAGGACACATTAGTGAGTAATCCCAAATAATAATTGCACTGCACGCAGCATCGGTGTGAAAATTAAAATCTAATTTGCTCATGGCTTAACATCTGCTCAATATGTCTGAAGGTTGAGGGGGAAAAATTGAAAGTCTGAATGCTTTTGAGGCCTAGAGCTCTATTACCCATCATGTCATTTATAAATATGTGTGTGTGTGTGTGTGTGTGCACGTTCGGAGAGGCGTGGGCTCACCTAATCTCAAATCAGCTTTAGAGGCACATCAATAATTTATACTCCCCAATCATCTTCCCTGCTCTGCATAGCTGGACACAAAACAGACCTAGAGCTAATGTCCAGAGTACTTGAGACCCAAAATACATCAGACACGAGAAGCTTCCCCCTTTTTTTTTCCTTTCTAGGGGAACATCTCCACAATAAAAGATCTGCTGTATGTGAACCATCAATGCTGTGTGCACATGAGGCCAAACATGAACTCAGAGCCATGTTAGGGGAGGATGGGAATGATACAGTATACACCCACGTCTGACATCTCGAGGTCAGTTACATTCCTTTGTTTTGCACTGATCATTTGTCTTATGATCTTGAGTGCTGCATGTTTCATCCACGTGACCCAAAAAAAAAAAAAAAAAAAAAAACTGACATAACTCACTCTCCTCAGCTAAGCCTGCATGCGTCCCTCCTTCTGGCTGTTTACGATGGACATCCTGTACTTGTAAAAACTACCTTTCATAGAAGCCATACAGACCAGGTGTGTTTCAAGGATCAAACACTGTCATTACTGTATATCCTATAAATGGAAGCAAGCACCTTCTTGAAGTTCATATTTCCAAAAAACAGTATAACATTTTGTAAAGACAATCTGTGATGCATGAGTGACAGAAAATGGCAACAAGCTCAAATTTAAGGATATCACTAATTCTCCAAAAAGAAAAGGGGCCACACATTGACCTAAGTTATATCTAAGAGAGTCCGCTGCAGTTTCTGTAGCATACAAGGCTGCAGTGTTTCTCAGCCGAGCAGAGGTTTCACAAACAAGTCTTCAATGTGTTCATTTTAGCCAAACTGCAAAAGACCTACAGTAACAAGCAGCATCCTTTCTGTTCATGCTGATATCTGAGAGCATTCAAAGCAAACTATGTACATCAATTATATGTGGTAAAACAATCTTTTAATCAATATTTCAGGATATTTAGCATCACTTTTAGGAAACACTTTGCTTGTTTTGATCATGTCATCCTTTTACTACCCACAGTTTCACTTTTTCTCAAACTTTAAATATTGATTCTAATACCTGAACTCAGAGTGTCTCTCGCTATTGAGTACTGATCAAATTTCAGTGCTCATTTTTTCCACATTTTACATTTCTACACCTCACTGCATGGAACTCATTAAAACATTTTTTTGAAAGTAATATGAGATTGCTGATGAGATTGCTGTGGCTCCGACTGAATACATCTAAGGCAGCATTCAGACAGACGTTAGCTCTGCATGAAAAAATGCAGCCCTCTCATTCATTTGAATGTGGAGCAGTGGGAGTGCCAATGCATAGAGCTCTAGTAAAACAACGCAGGGTCATCTGGCTAAAAAAGTTGTACCAGGGTTCGAGACACAAAGTGACATCATCTGTTAAGACGCTGCGTTGGACAAGGCAAAAACACATTCTTGGTGACTTGCTTTGAAACATGAAAACTGTATTTAACTCGTGATCACAGCAGTGAAAGATAAAATAGCTGTAGCTCTGTGATAATTGTACATAGTCGTAATTACAAACCAATGAGTGGTGCTTTGGCATCTGATAAGCCTTTAAACACATTGTAGCTCCAACTGGACTTTCTGGATTATATTTTATTGTCCCACTGGAACCTTAAAACAATACAACCCCATCAACGCCAGCACCTTTACACTGTTGTAATGCATGACTGTTTTTAGTCTAAATGCCTAAATCATCAGTTTTATAATGACACTGACCAAGACGCTGAATTAAACACAGCCTGTCATGGCTAAAAAAAGAGTATCCAGCTATTACTACAAAACATTACCTGAAGATGATATGATCTATGACATGCTGATGAATCAGACTCTTCTCTTTAAAGACATGGTGCTCATTTAAAAAAGAAAAAGCCATATCCTAAAGGTAATCCAGGTACAATGTATGGCACAATAAATGACTAAAACCTTATAAATGTGGTGTTTTACTACAGTCCCTGTTGAAATGTAGATAAAAGATGGTTCATTTCTCTTAATTTAGGCAGATCACACAAAAGGGTGGTGGAAGTTAAAGGGTTAATAAGACATGTCAATTTTTACTGACGTGCCTTCAGACCCTCTCTGACAGCTGCAAACGTCTCTTCCTGTAAACAACAAGTCAGACTTCAAAATGTTGGTAATGAGGTCAAACGAGGTTTGTAACACGCAGTAAATCTTACCATAATTGGAGTGAACATGAAAAATAAATGGGCTAATAGGCAGAGTTGACTTTACAACATTTTTAAATGTGCCCTCTTCCGTGACCCTGACAGACTTGTCTCTGCTTTGCATATAAATCTCAAAGTGTCAGAACAGAGCTCATCGCTGACATGTTGCACCCGCTTTATCAAGGCACCCCTCTCCCTGCATGCAACATGAAAGGCAATGAAGGACACCCCTTGACCCCCCCCCCCCCCCCACACACTCCTCCACAAACACACACACACACACACACACACACACACACACACTGCTGTTGCTCCTGCTGCTGAAACAGAGGAAGTATCTGCTTCATAAGCATTTAGCAGCGAGGCAGCTTGCCTGCCTGCCTGCTGCAGTAAAGACTTCCAGACAGCAGGCTGGCTATAATTAACAAACAGTAAAACACACACCTAGCGAGGGATAGGGCTACCACTTGAGATCAAAGACCATTGGCCCTCAACGACAGGCTTTTTCATCAGCAACCACTGGTTTGTCAACTGTTTGATCTCAAGTTATGCAGTCGTGCATGCTTTGCATTTAGGCTGCAAACAATGTGAGGAGAGAAAAATGATCCACAACAAAACAGTTAGCAGAACAAATAAAAAAGTCAAGTAAAAGTGTATAGTAGAGCCGAGTATAGTAGAACAGTATAGTATAGTATAGTACAGTATAGTATAGTATAGAATAGAATAGAACAGTATAGTATAGTATAGTATAGCATAGTATAGTATTGTATAGAACAGTATAGTATAGTATAGCATAGCACAGTATAGCATAGCATAGCATAGTATAGTATAGTATAGTATAGCATAGCATAGCATAGTATACAGTAGTATAGTATAGTAGCTATAGTATAGTATAGTATAGTATAGTATAGCATAGCATAGCATAGCATAGCATAGCATAGTATAGTATAGTATAGTATAGTATAGCATAGCATAGCATAGTATAGTATACAAATTTTCACCCAAATTTGAAGGTGATGTCAATTAAAGCTGGTTTTCTCCCAGATTTAGTGAGTCTGTTACATCCTGTTACTACAGAGCTCTGCTCACCAAAGGTTTACAGTTAATAGTCTTCTTGTGATGTTATTGTATTTTTGGTTTTTTACCAATTTACACCCCCAAATAGGTTTTTAAAAGCTGCTCAGGTTGAATTGACTTTTACCCAGATTATTTTTATTAAGACAAATCCAAAATGTGTTATTTCCTGCTGTTATAAATTCAAATCACAACAGTCTCTAGGGTACATGAAGTTCTCTTGTGATGCTGAAAGCCCAATAGCCCAAAAGTAAAGAGAAAAAAGGTGAGAAAACATAAATGAGGTTGTGATTATACGTCAAAGTCCCTCTAAGTAAGTCAAAAAACTAATAAAAGCTGCAATGCAATAAGCACTCACAGTATAGTATAGTATAGTATAGTATAGTATAGTGTGTTTTCATGCTGTGTTATAGAGCAGCAGCAGCAGCAGCAGCAGCAGTCCTCCGCAGGGCAAAGCGACTGACCACTGATGGCTTTTGGCGTCTTCAAAGTGACATCCTGCCACAACAGTATTTACAAAGCAAAACTCTCACATCCTGTGTGGCGCCCTCTCAGGCTTCAATCTCTTTGCGAGGTTCAACTATAAATGTCTTGCAGAAGAAGAAAAAAAAAGACTTGGAGAGACTGAATCTGCCCAAGTGATGAACTGCTTCCTTCTGCTCCAATCAAAAGGAAATGGCTGAATCCTGCACTGAAAGTCAGAGTGGCATTATCTTTGTTTAGGACTGCCTTTGAGATATTTTTAAAGCTTATATATACTGTAGGATTACACACATAGACGCCACAGTTGCTCACTCAGAAAAAGAATAAAGCAAAGTGGTCTGACTGGTAGATGAGTGGTTTTTACCGCTTTGTTGCTTTATAAAATATCATGTATGTGTCACAACGGAGCGAGAAAAGGGAAACAGAATTTGATTTAAATGCAGTAGGGAAATCTGAGAATAGAGTAATGGACTCTTATATTGTGCTTGTATTGTGGTTATACCTAACCTTATATTGTGCTTATATTAGAATTCATTTTTGCTAAGAAAACAAATCCTTGATGTTTACTTTTACATTAATTTAATACTTACTTGGTTGAAAACTGTATACCAAAAAGAAGATGATGTAATTTGTGATGGTGTCAGCGATCCATTAGTGTTTTCCAGCAGGTGTGACTTTTAACTAAATGACAACCACCAAAGCTTGAAAATGAAGCTAATTTGGAAGTGCAATGCCACTGACAGCTGCTAGATGCTCCAATTAACAAGTCATTATGGTCTGTGTTGCTAAAATTCAGACCTTCTAATAAGTGTCCCATTTTTGACATTAACACTGATTTTCAACATTACTCTGTGATGTTTTACTATTTAACCAGCAGCTCTGCTATCTTCCTAAAATGATAAAAATGTTTGCTCAGAGCAAAAGCAATATTTAAATGTAATATTTTCAGAGACTGCACAGCTCTGCTTAGCTCCTTTTTTACCATTAAGTCCACTTTGT
Organism: Scomber japonicus; assembly: GCF_027409825.1. Taxonomy (NCBI): domain Eukaryota; kingdom Metazoa; phylum Chordata; class Actinopteri; order Scombriformes; family Scombridae; genus Scomber; species Scomber japonicus. The sequence goes on from NC_070586.1 coordinate 9,701,243, forward strand.
AGATTGCAGAAACATTAGATTCAAGTGTTTTTCTCTCTAAATTGCATAAAAGGTTGATGTTCTCCATAGCCAAGAGGTCTATTACTTTTATTTCAGTCTATGTACTGTAAGAGTTTAAACTAAATCTGGGAAGAAATAGTGTGTGTTCTTCATTTGACTCAATCAGACAGTTAACTCATGTTTCATGTAAAAACATACCTGGTAATAAATCTTCCTGTTTTCTCATGAAATTCTCTCCTCCCACTCCTTCCAGAAACACAGGCCAACATCACACCCTCACTACAGCTTGTGTTGTCAAAACCTCACACAACCTACACCTGCCAGTTAGTCTCTCTCTCTCTCTCCTCTCTCTCCCTCTCCCTCTCCCTCTCTCTCTCTCTCTCTCTCTCTCTCTCTCTCTCTCTCTCTCTCTCTCTCTCTCTCTCTCTCCTCTCTCTCTCTCTCTCTCTCTCTCTCTCTCTCTCAAGTGTTGCAATATGAGAAGAATAAAGTGAACCCCTGCTGCGGAGCACCCTTTGGCCATCCTCAGAGAGTCAAATCCCGAGGACACTCAGACACTCACACGAACACACCTTATAAAAAGTAGAGAGTCAGGTTTATATTCATGTTTAAGTCTCCAGGCTCTCTGGCTCACCATCATCATGTTTATGTGCTCCTTAAGGGACGGCTGCTACCTCTTGATATGCGGCTGCACTTGATTTTGCTGTTTTAAGCATATACACATTTAGAAAACAGCTTACATCTTAAACTCTTAACTGGTTGAATTACATCATACAACAGATATAGATGAATACCACTCAAGGCATGTCACTGAAAGGACAAGACTAGTGCTGCTTTATCTTTAGATTCAAATCAGCAATACCCCTGAAGAAAAACTAAATCAGATTATCATTATTTTTACATGAGAGATTAAGTCTTTGCAATTGATTGATGCATGGTACTGTACATGAGCTAACAATCCATCAAATAGAAGCACTTTTCTTCCCAAAAACCCAACACTGAAAACTTCTTCATGGTGCTGGAGAACACACAAGGGATCAATAAAGTGAGAGGGATTCGACATCTGAGAGCACGAAAGGAAAAGAAACGTTGGTGCCAATCCGTTTAGCAGCAGATAAGTGATTCATTTGACCTGCTGACAGTGCCTGAGGAAAATTCTTGGGAGTATTTGCAACAAATTTCACAGTAACTCATCCTATAGTTGCTCAGCAGCTTTCTGAGTCAAAGTGGTGGATCAACCATCTGACTTTGCCATCCATCCGTGGAGCCCGACTGCAATCAAAAATACATAAAAGAGCAGCACTGTTGCATTGGCTGATGCATTTTTTCCATTCCTATCAACAAAATCGATTTAAACAACTCTGACAATGCACTTTTGATCGCTGGTGTCATGCTGCTTCTACGAGTCAGTGTTTAGAATACATTACCATCTTCAAAGCTCTGATGAAGACTTCACAACACTCCAGAAAGTCCATTAGTTGGACGTACAACTAATTAGCTAAACTTCTGGAGACTGAACCGAGATGACTCTTAGGCTTTAATTACCAATTCCTGTCTTCATCCCTGAATCTCAGCAGGGGGGAAAACAAACTTAGTTCAACAGAATTTCACTGCAGGAGTGGCAAACCTGTTTCCTCATCAGGACCAAA